>NC_051429.1:1274486-1277955 GCF_015228065.2 Penaeus monodon | reverse complement strand
TATTTATTTTCGGTTTGCTTAAAGCCTGTCATTTAGAGAAACTTAGGTGTAGTAGGAGAATAAGAAAAAAAATGCAAGTCACCGATCCTTCCGGTTTGGGCATCAATTCAGTCCATTTTAGTGTATAGCGACTATACTGGTCTCAATCTATATTAATACTACTTACTATTCGTTGGATCCAGTCCTATTCACTGTGAAACAGATGATGTAATCGCCTTCAAAGCTCTATCCTTACTACGTCACATGCGAGCTGATACCAGATGCATGGTAATGACGATGCCATTCATGGAATTATTGATTTTTCTTGCCATTTACGTTTCTTTTACTTCTCTCGATGAATGGAATGGAAAATATGCGCAGCAGGTATTATTACACTAATTAGAATAGTTATGATGATAAGAAACATTAAAATGCTAATAAAGAAAATGAATGCGATAATGCTGCAATAATGATGGTATAAATAAAAGTAACTAATCACGATGATAATGATAATAATAATACAGATGATAATGACAATGATGATAATAATAACGATAATAATTATCATCATTATCATTATTTTTTTTACTATTATCATTATTAATAGCATTATTAATAGTATTAGTATAATCATTATTATCATTATATCTAAAGTTATTTGAAGCAAATGTACAAAATAATAATGATTATAATAATAATAATAATAATAATAATAATAATAACAATTATTATTATCATTATTATTATTATTATTATTATTATTATTATCATCATCATTATTATTATTATTATGATAATAATAATAAAGGTAATAATAACAATGATGATGATGTATAATGATGATGAAATAAAGAGGCACGTCGCGTATCCCTTGGCAATATTAACCTTAATATTAAGCCAAGGGATACGCGACGATGATGATTATGATGATTATGATGATGATGATGATGATGATGATGATGATGATGATAATGATAATGCGACTGTCAAATTATTTATTTTCGGTTTGCTTAAAGCCTGTCATTTAGAGAAACTTAGGTGTCGTAGGAGACCTATCCTACCGGTTTGGGCATCAATTCAGTCCACTTTGTTTCTTTTGTAGACATTTCTTCTGGGCAATACACTTTTATTCTTTCACTTCTGCAGCTTCCCTATTGTTTGATATCTCCACGACAAATTTAGTGAACATATCAGCGTAGAGATGTGTAATATCAACTCCAGCCTCGGGATTTTCCATAAATTTTACACCAACCCTCGTTCTTTTTATCATTATTAATAGTATTAGTATAATCATTGTTATCATTATATCTAAAGTTATTTGAAGCAAATGTACAAAATATTAATGATTATAATAATAATAATAATAATTATTATTATTATTATTATTATTATTATCATTATTATTATTATTATCATTATCATTATTATTATTATTATTATTATCATCATTATTATTATTACTATGAAAATAATAATAAAGGTGATAATAATGATGATGATGATGATGATGATGATGATGATAATAATAATAATAGTAACAGTAATAGTAATAATAATAATAACCATGATAATAATAAAAATTAGGATGATAATGATAATATTAATACTAACAATTTACCATTACACTTTTATGTTCTTGATATGTTACATTAGCTCGTTTTGGGGAAGTAATGAACACTGGCATCCTGCATTAAACAGATGCGTTATTTGCTAATTCGTAAAAATTAAATCAATCATATGATGGAGAAACATTTCCTTTGTACGTCGAGCCATGCTGTCACCGCAATAAATGGCACAATCACATTCGCCCGAGCTGAAAACGCGTCTCCCACTCGCTGCTGGCTCTTGGTTCCCACTTGATGTGCTCGCACGCGCGGGAGGGCAGGGGCGTAGTGCAAGCTGTCCCGGTGTAGCGACGCGTTAGCGACGAAGTGGCACCCCAAGAACATGTCAGTAACTACGGACTATGCACAATACAAGACAAACTGTTTACTAATGCAAAATAAAATTAAATAAATAAAAAGGTCTGTCGTTAATTTACACTCTATATTGAATTCTCAATGCTCGGTAAAAATTTTCCGACGGTGAGTACTCCTTCAAAGGCTCCCGCCGTTTTCTACGGGATCCTCACACCGGAGGTGAGGGCTGAGGAGGATCGGCAGTCTCCACGCCTGTGATCGCTGGTCGCCGGGGGAAATTGCAAGTTAAGTACACCATGTCTGGACTCAAATGGCGAGATCAGTTAATGTTTTAATATTTATTGTAAATTTTTTGATAATTAATTTTAAAAAATACAGTATATTTTGGGGTTTAATTTTGGGTTTGGTAAATCGAAAATGAATGGCCCCCGTCTTTAACCGGAAAGACAAAACAAAATTCGGTCCTATGTTAAAGTAAGACCCTGAGGAATTGCTCCTAAAGAAGTGTTTGGGTGGAACTGCCTTGCTACACCGCCCCGAATAAAAATGTCGCCCCTTTGTTTAAAACTTTTGATGCACGTCCTACCCCCTGCCCGTAAGGGAAAATAAATGTAAGAAAAACGTTTCCTTCGCGTAGAGCCGCGCTGACATTAAAAAAATATTATAAAAAATACGAGAAGAGGAAAAATACGCAACATCGAGCTGTCAATTTGAAAGGGGGGCTGACTGAACCAGGGGGCTGCTTTGGAGTCATAAAGGGGATGATTCAAGTACCCTTGGGAAATAGGTCGATTGGGTTTTCGAAAATTTTTGTTCATCAAATTAAAAGTGTTATGCGGGGGTCACATAAATACAATTTTGTAAGCTTTCGTAGGAAAAATATGCATTTCATAGTGAAAAATAAATAACAAACTTTTAACAAAAACGCAAAAAAGCAACATTATAGTATAATTGTCCTTTAAAATAAATTTATTTTCTCTTTAAATTTTACATTTTTTAAAATCATTATTTTCATTATTTTCCCTCTCACTATTGAATTTTGATTTTAATTATTACATTACCTTATTATCATTTTCGTCATTATCATTTCTATTATCATTATCATTATATCATTTATTTTACCATTTTTTCTTTTTTTAATATCAAAATCACGTTTTTATCAATAAGTCCTGTCATTAATTATCTTTTTATCTTATTTTTTCTGTTGTCAATAAGACATTGATCATTATCCTTGTCGGATGTTTATCTGGATTAAACTTTTTTATTCTAATACAAATGTTCATCATTATTTTAAATTTTCATTTTTTTTAAAATATAGTCTTATTTAAAAAAATTATCTCATATCATAAAGTTATCATTATGATTACAATCATGATCAGTATTAAAACAATTACCATCATTATCATTAGAATTATCATATCAATTATATTTGTTATCATTATTATAATTGTTATCATCATTAACATTATCATTATTACCATCATAATTATTATCATTATTAGAATATTATTATTTTCATTATTAACATCATTATTATTATGTGTTTGCATAATTATCATTATTACCATTTT
>NC_051429.1:1264486-1266986 GCF_015228065.2 Penaeus monodon | reverse complement strand
CCTTGCCGTGAAGCCCCACTATATATTATATGTATTATATATAAAATTAATATTATAATATATATAATATATATTTAATATTATATATTGAATATTTATTATTATATTAAATATATATATATATATATAATATTATATATTATATTATATATAATTAAAACACCCATATAGAATATTGCATGGTGGTGTTTTTGGGCAATTCCTTTTAATATGAAAAATCTTTCCAGGGCCTCTGGGTTATTATAATTTCATATTTTACATTCAATGAAGAAAATTTAATTCCTTCTTACTTTTAAGATGAAATGATCATGTAAAGCATTTTCCAACATGGGCTGGAGTAGCTTCTTTAGATCCCCCCTGTCGTTACAGCAGAATTTAGTTACCGTGAAAAATTCTAGGTTTAAATACAGGTCACAGTGCATGAAAGTTTATTGGCTCGAAGAAAATAAATTAAAATTTAGTAAAAAAAGAAAAAAAAAAAAGAGTTTCCTCTTAAAAATTTTAAAAAAAATTGTTTTCCCTCTTAGATGAAATTTTGTTATTTATACAGTCTATGGTTCGTCCGAAGTCTTTCGGGGTAAAAGCGCAAAAAATTTAATATATAATATATATAATATAATAATATATAATTAATATATAAATAATAATATATATATACACACACACACAAAAAGCCTTTTGAAAACCTTTTGGAGATAGGGCTTCCCTCTCTAAATTTAAACTAATAGATACGTTATACAAATTTCACATCTTTTGGCTTCTCATCTGTATGTATTTTTATGTGCCCCATCATTATCTATTCATATTTTTTTGGTGAGTAGGTAGAATTGCAATTCTCATAGTTTTATGGCATGTCCTTTGTATGTTCATATATGATAACATATGACTAACTAGTTTATCTTTCCATAAGAAGGCCTTATTGCAAATATCACAGCTTTGGCTTCTCCTTGTATGAAACCCTTATATGGTTCACAAGAAGTTCCGGAAAGGCCTTATTGCAATATCCTCTGATGGGTTCCCATTGTATTTTTCTGATATGCTTTTTAAAAATCGTTTTTGGGGGGGGGCGAAGCCTTATTGCAAATAAAATTTTTTTAGGGCTTCTCCTTTTATGCATTTTCTAGGGCTCACTACAGAGCTTTCCGGGAGAAGGTCTTTGCAAATTACAGCTGTTGACTTCCCCTTTTTATGCACCCCTCATAGCATTATAGAGACCTTTTCGAATTCCTTTTTTGAAATCTCCGTTATATGGATTCTCCTTTTTTGAACCATAGTTCACTAGTTACTTTAGTGAGAAGGCATAACTAAAAATACACAGCGGTATGGTTTTTTTTTTGTGTAAACTCTCATTGAACGTAAATTTTTCTTTTTTTAGAGAATTTTCTTCCCCAAACACCTCACATCCCCAAAACGTTTAAATGTTTCTCCTCTTGTTGTAACTCCCTCAAGTCTTCTTTTTCATCGCCTGATCTCATCTATGAAAATTTGTTCCTGCAGTCCCACCCACAAATTAGCTTTTAAAAAGTCATTCGTCCTGAATCATGTCACACGAACCCCTTTTAAATTTTCTTTCTGTCAAGTCATGAAGATATTAGATTTAAAACTTTATGGTTACTTTACGTCGCTCATTCCCCCCTTCTTCATCTCCATGGCAAAATTTGGGTTTTCTTTTAAAATCCAGACATGCTCTTCGTGACATCGTCGTTGAATCTTTTTAAATTTTGACTCCCATGCCGAATGTCTCCTCATCCGCCAAAGATATTGGGTTTTAGGAAAAATCAGTCACCCTGTAAAAGGGCAAAACAAAAAATAAATCCCATTTTTTGGGGAAGGGAAAAAAAAAACAAAAAACAAACGCATTAAACATTTAAATGAAAAAATACAAAAACCTCAAAACAGATAAAACGTGTTAATATCATCTGTCTATATACATTACATGTTTGGATGTAATTTAATATACATGTATACATACATACGTTTTAAAATACATGTATACATATATATATATATAATTATATATTATATATATTATATATTTAATAAAAATAATATATATATATATATATATACATCATCATATATATATATTAATTATTAAATATATATTATATATATATATATATATATATTATATTATAATAATAATATATATATATATATATATTATACAAAAAAAAAAAAAAACAACACACACACACCACACACCACACACACACACACACATATTATATATATATATTTTATATATATATATTATATATATTAAAATATATAATATATATTTTTATAATATTATTAATATAAAATTTTATATATATTTTATATATATATATATATATAATTATATATATATATATAATATATATATAACACACACAAACCCCCCACAAAAAACACACCCCCCAACACACCACACACAATATAATATATATATTTTATATATATTATATTAATATATATATATATTAATATAATATAAAAAATATTATATTATATATAA
>NC_051429.1:1240446-1251886 GCF_015228065.2 Penaeus monodon | reverse complement strand
AAATTCAGCCATGATATGCCCTGTTTTACTGCTAAAAAACAGGACGCATTAATACAGTAACTGTATATATATATATATATATATATATATATATATATATATATATATATATATATATATACGTAATTTGATTTTATATTATATGTAATGTGAATTTTCATTATTCGTAATATGAATTTCTATTAAAAGTGTTATGAATTTGTATTATATATAATTATTAATTATATTTCATATGACGTGCTGATTCCGTTTAATGCAGTAACCCGATTTTTTTCTTGAAAACTTTAATCGTGACTCAAAATTTCATGATGAAGAAAAGAAACTGCTATAAGCCCTTACGTCATTAGGAATATTATAGTTTGCACAAAATTGGGTGTGATATATGTCACGCTAGGCTCATCCAATGTCATTTTCCTGAATCGAGGAGGAACTCGCTATTCTAACAAAATAAGCATGTGTATTTATATATACGTAAATGATAAGTACATTACCATAGTTTTGTATAATGTTGGCCTAGAAAGAAAAATTATATATATATATATATATATATATATATATATATATATATATATATATATTGTTACGCCAGTGGGTCTTTGTCTCTGTGCGAAACATGTGTTTACATGAAGGGACCTGGGTAAACATGACGCAGCTGGCTGTGAGCGGAGGAGCGGAGGAATAAGCCGGGAGAAGGAGTTGGGTGCTGCTCCTGTGAAGACCTCGTGTGTGCCCTTGTGACCTGAGATAAACATTGTGTTGCCCTGTTATAAGCTGTATTGGGTGCTGTGGGACATGCTGGTTCCCCCCTGTATTGTGCCTATAGAAAAGTGTACGGGTAAATAACTTGTGTAAATAAAGGAAAGACTGTCATTTTGTGCTTACTTCGTGCCCTGCCTCGCCACTTGGCGTTTCCTCTCCTGGTGTTCTGGGACCCGTGGTGTTCGTGCCTCTTGGAGCGGGTTCGTGTTCACGACCCTGTGTATAGCACGCCGCCCTGCCTAGCCTGCCTGTGTTGGTGGCAGGGGAGACGAGGCGACCGGCGTAACAATTGGTGTCAGGAGTGGGATTTGTGATATTTGATCAGCGCCGATTTATCATGTTCTCCAAAGATGGGGGCAGCCATGAGGGAGAGGAGGCTATGACTGAGGCAGGCACGAGTGAGGTGAAGCCGAGCCAGATGGACCTGATCACTGCCATGCTGGCCGGTAGAGGCAGGAAATGGCAAAAAGGGCAGAAGAGCAGGCACAGAGGGCACACGAGCAGGCGCACCATCTCGTCGAGATGCGGGCAGGAAGGCAGAGGAACAGTTCTGCCGACTTGTTGAGGTGCTACAGAGCAATCTTGCATCTGTGAAGATGGAAACTCAGCAGTACACCGACAAGGCCTTCAACAGCATGAAGAGTGAACTGATGGAGGAGGTGCAAAACTCTGAAGGGCGAGGTTCAGGACCTGAGGGAGGAATGAAGGGGGAAAGGCGGCGTCATGAGGTAGGAACGTTGCAAGCAGAGAAGGCAGACGAGGTTCTGGCAACAGATGCCAGAGTGTCAGATTTACTGGGGTCTGCCTGGGGTCCGTGGCAGGAAAACCCCCGTTCCTCGCAGCGTCGTGTCGGAGCCGGGTGTCGCTGCAGAGGCTGGGGACCCATGGGAAACCGCTCCCTTGGATATAGGGGCGGCAAACCCGGACCCGGTCAACCCGCCTCGTTGCCTCCCCCACCCCCCTTCCTCCCCCCCGGGCGTGTTAGTTCACGGCACCGTTTTCTCCACCCCCGCAGCCCCTCGATCTCCAGACATTCGGGTGAAACGTAAGCTAGCTGAGTACGAGGGGAAAAGGTGGCCTGGGAGGCATATGTCGCCCAATTTGAAAGGCTGGAAATCTGCCCGGGGCTGGAGCCAGGAAGAAAAGGCCCTGCAGCTGGTAGCAGCGCTAAGGGGCCCCATGGTGGAAGTGTTGGGGCATCTGCCGGCATCCCAACATGCCTCTAACACCAGCGTGGCAGAGGCTTTGAAACGCCGTTTCGGGCACCACCACCAGGCCGAGGTATATCAGGCCCACTTGAAGAAGCGGACTCGTGAGCGTAGCGAACACTTTTCCCAGCTGGCGCAGGATGTGGAGGCGCTGGTAAGGAGATCGTACCCTGCGGTGCGGAAGAGATGATCGTGGTCCTGGCCCGTGATTTCTTTGTTGACGCTTTACAGGACCAGCAGCTGCAATCTACGTCAAGCAGGCACACCCTGAGGACCTGCAGGTGGTGCTGGCGAGGGCCTTGGAGTTCGAGGCCTTCCTGAAGGAAACGAGTGGCCTGGGCCAGCTGCTCAGCCCCGCCGGGGACCTCCGGGGCCGGAAGGCTAAAGTGGAGAAAATAGCATTGAAGACGGTGAGCCCGAGAACTTTCCAAGGCTTGTGTTGGGGCTGCTGAGAGGTAGGGCCAGACGTAGTCAGTGTCAGAGGGGAGGGGAAGAACACGTCCTCTAAAACCGGACAGATTCTGATGCCTCCAGCAGTGCTGCAAGGACTGTGGCAGGTATGGTCCCCCATCCGGCGCATGTCCTAAGGCTAAAGAAGTGGTACAGGCGGAAAAGGCTGGAGAAGGAGGCCGAAACCCAGCCGTCCTCGGTTCCCGGGCCCCGACTTGGGAAAGCTGCCGTCGAACCAGCACGATGCAGGTGGAGGGCTCAATAGAGGGGAAAGGGCCATGCCGCCTGACAGGGACACTGGGGCTGAGAAAAACCCTAGGGGGGCCTGATATGTTGGCCACTATGCAACTTCCAGACGCACCACAGAGACTGTGTGGTGTCACGGGGCATTGTGTGCAGCTCAAGGGGCCAGTGGAGGCTCATATTGGCGTGGGCAGCACAGTGCAGCGGCTGCCAGTGTATGTGGCCGATCTGGACGAGCACTGCTTGCTGGGCCTTGACTACCTGACGCAGAGTAAGGCGTTGTGTCGACCTTGGACGGAAGCTGGTGAGGGTGCACGGTAAGATGTGCCCCTTTCTTCCAGAGGTTGGTTGTGCAGAGGTAGTTACGGCTGAACGACTGCCCTTGTCCCCAGGACAGAGTCTAGAATCCCGTGTCGACTGTCAAGAGTGATGCTGGGAGTAGAGGGCCTCGTGGAGCCCATTCAAAACCTGCAGCTAGCTGATGGCGTAGCGGTTGGGTGGAGCCTTGTTGGACCAGGGGAGGGGTTAGTTAGTGCAGAGCTGGGCACTTGTGAGGAAGTGGAGCGTCCAGAAGAGTCGTCGGGGAGCAAGGAGTTGGTTGTGGGGCCGTTGCCTGACTTCCTCGAGGGACTTGCAACCGCTGTGGCGTTACCATTGGGGCCCGGAAGCTACTCCTGGCCATGGTGAAAAAAGATACGAAAGTTAGCCCCCGTAGCGGCGATGAGGACGTGGCAGACGCTGACCGAGATGAGGACGAGCATTTGGACGGTGAGGGCGATGCAACAGACGTCAATGGTGACCAGACCCGGTCTTGGGGCAGGAGATATCCCCCTGGTTTCCACTGCCAATTCTACCGCCGCCCACACCTCCTCCAGAGCGACCCCAGCGAGAGCGAAGAAAGCCGCGCTGGATGAAAGATTTTTGTGTTTCTGAGAACTGATTTTATTTAAATTTTCTGTAGTTTGTTTCAGGTTTAGATATGTCAGAGCAGACGGCTGTATTGTGCTGTGTGACATGCTGGTTTCCCCCCTGTATTGTGCCTATAGAAAAGTGTACGGGTAAATAACTTGTGTAAATAAAGGAAAGACTGTCATTTTGTGTTTACTTTTCGTGCCCTGCCTCGCCACTTGGCGTTTTCCCCTCCTGGTGTTCTGGGACGCTGTGGTGTTCGGTGCCTCTTGGAGCTGTTCAGTGTTCACGACCCTGTGTATAGCACGCCGTCTGCCTAGCCTGCCTTGTATTGGTGGCAGAGAGACGAGGCGACCGGCGTAACAATATATATACACACATGTATGTGTGTGTGTGTGTGTGTGTGTGAATACATATATATATATATATATATATATATATATATATATATATATATATATATAATATATATATATATATACGCACACATCTATATATCTATACCTATCTATCAAACTATTTATCTATCTATCTATCTACCTATCTATCTATCTATATAATATATATATATATATATATATATATATATATATATATATATATATATATATATATATAGTGGAATATATGTATAGAGATTATCAAAATTGTATGGAATAATCTTTCTTCACAAGTTATCAGAACAGAACCAATAGTAATAGTTAGTAATTACTTTCGAATTACAAAAACATAAAGATACAGTGACTGTGTAATATCCTAATGTGACATATATGTAACACCAGATTGAAAATGATATTCAGATAAAATAGGAATCAACTAGGTCATATAAAGATAATCGTATATGTGCAGGTTGATGGAGTAAATAGCAATACAACACTTTTAGAATGAAAAATGCACATTTTGTAGACATTTTAGAAGAGGTCGTTGTTTGGTCCCGGGATTAGAAAATACACTTCCCCTTCCCTGACAGTGACAACAGTGACAAGTCCAAAGATCAAACTCATCTGTCATGTCACATGAGTAATCTGCATGACTGCTCGGGCCTATTTAGGTTAGAGACACATGGAAAACAATTCTGAGTGGAAAAGGGTGGCAAATATGAAAAGCTGGGTAGAAATGGGTTAATAATAAGAAATGCTGCCCTGTATAAACCGCGTCGACGTGTGGTGAAAAGCGACGGTGGCAGCGGGCCGTGGCAGGACGCGGTCATAGCCTGGATGGAGATTCAGTGCCTGAAAATTTGTGGAAACCCCTGCCTTTTTGGATGATTTGCGACTGCCGCGTTGATTATGATTAAGAATTTACCTTTACCTTCGATTTTAGGCAACGAAATCATAATGTTGATTTTTTTTTCTTTGATTACGGCAAGTACTTGCATGACATCTATTCATTCAGACACACACTCCCACCTATACACACATATCTAGACAGAGAGATGTATTATACACACATACGTAAATATATGTGTGTGTGTATCCAGGCTAAAATGAGGTTTTCAAGAATACTGTCCGTTTGTTGCAGATGTGGTACTGAGGTCAAGGCATGTGTGTAAAATGAGGTGCATTCACCTAGTCATAATTCAGGTTTTGAGCCGCGTGAACCAATGAAGTAGGCTATCGCCCTTTTTTTCTCTTTTTTGTAATTTAAAACCCATTATTGGGATTGAATTCTTTTAAAACTGGTTTTTTTGAAGGAGGCATTTCGTTGCCCCTAATTTACACCAATGAAATTCTACGTCCCTGCTGCCCAGTTTAAACTGATTAATTAAAAAAACTTTACACTGTTTACCACCCCTTTTTAGGCTTTTTTTTATCATCGATCGACCCCAAATGTACACATTCAAAAAACTTCGAACATCAAAAACTAAACCCCAGGGATTTAAGAAAAAATAGAATTTTTTATAAGAAAAAAAAAATATCCACGGATGCGGTATTTGTAGCCGAATGTTTTGAGTTTTTAATGATATATGAATATATATAATAAATATATATATATATATATATATATTAATAATATTAATATATTTTATTACTTCCCACCATTATATATGTCTGCAAACAAAAAACAGACTACACCACACACTATAATTTTTGTGTGTGTGCAAAAAATATTGTGTGTAGTATATATATATATAAATATATTAATTTTATTATAATATATATAATTTATATATATTATATATATTCATATATTTTGAGTGTGTGGTATATATTACACGCGTGTTAAGTTATATATATATATAATATATATAATAATATATATATATTTTTATTATTATATATATTAATAAATTTTTATATAATATAATATTATACTATATATATATATTATTATATTATATATATATTATTATATATTTATATTATTATATTAAATTTTTTATATATTATATATATATTAAATATATATATACTTAACCCCGCGTGTTATATATCACACACCTCACAATATATGAATAATATATATATATATATATATATATATATATATTAATATAATATAATAATATTAATAATATACTTACCCACATATATTTGCACACACACACAATATATCGTGTGTGTGTGTATGTCTGTGTTTTTGTTTGCAGACATATTAATGTGGTGTAAGTAATAAATATATTATATATAAAAATATATATATATATATATATATAATTATATTATATATATTATTCATATATTTAAAAACCAACATTTCAGGCTACTAGAATCCCCATCCCGGGGATATTCTTTTTCTTTTAAAAAAAATTCTATTGTTCTTGAATGCCTCGGGTTTTATTTTTGATGTTCGAAGTTTTTTGAATGTGTACTTTAGGTCGATCGATGATAGAAAAGCCTAAAAATGGTGGAAAACAGTGTAAAGTTTCCCATTAATTAATCGTTTAAATCCTGGGCAGCAGAGACTAGAATTGTCATTGGTGAAAATTTCAGGGCAACGAAATCCCATCCTTCAAAAACCGTTTCAAAGAATTCAATGCCAATAATATTTTAACATTACAAAAAGAATGAAATAAGGCGATACCTATTATTGGTTCACGCGGCTCAAACCTGAATTATGACTAGGTGAATGCACCTATTTTCAACATGCCTTGCCCCCCAGTACCACATCTGCAACAAACGGAAGTATTTTGAAAACCCTCATTTTACCCTGGATACCACACACATATATTTACGTAGTGTGTAAAAATACATCTCCTTCTAAATGGTGTTGGGTGGGAGTGTGTGTCTGAAAAAATAATGCCCCATGGGAAAGTATTGCCGTAATAAAAGAAAAAAAAAATCAAATTATGATTTCTTTCCCAAAAAATCGAAGGTAAAGGTAAATTCAATCATAACAACGCGGCAGTCGCAAATCATCCAAAAGGGGCAGCGGTTCCACAAACTTTCCAGGCACGAATCTCCATCCGGCTATGACCGCGTCCTCCCCACGGCCCGCTGCCACCGTCGTTTTTTTCCCCACCGTCGACGCGGTTTAACAGGGCAGCATTTCTTATTTTAACCCTTTCTACCCAGCTTTTCATTTTGCCCCCCTTTTTCCCCACTCAGAATTTTTTTTCCTGTGTCTCAACCTAAATGGGCCCGAGCAGTCATGCAGATTACTCATGTAAACATGACAGATGAGTTTATTTGGACTTGTCACGTTGTCACTGTCAGGGAACGGAAGTGTATTTTTAAATCCCTGCCCAAAACAACGACCTTTTCTAAAAGTCTAAAAAAATGTGCTTTTTTTCTTTCTAAAAGTGTTGTATTCTATTTATCCTCAACCTGCACAATACGATTATCTTTATATGACCTGTTGATTCCATTTTATCTGAATATCATTTTCAATGGGGTTTTTTACTATATTCACATTGGGTTTACACGTACTGTATCTTTATGTTTTTGAAATTCGAAAGAAAATTACTAACTATTCTATTGGTTCGTTCTGAAAACTTGTGAAGAAAGATATTCCCATCAATTTTATAATTCTATACATATATTCCACTATATATTATATTAAATATATATATATATAATATATATATATATATATAATATATTTTAGATAGATAGATGGGTTAGATAGATAGATAGATAAATATTTGATAGATGGGTATAATATATAGATGGTGCGTAATATTATTAATAATATTATATATATATATATTATATATATATATATATTATATTATATTTTAAAATTCACCACACACACCACACACCATACTGTGTTTAATATATTGTTACCCCGGCGTTCCCCTCTGCCCCCAATAAAAGGCAGGTAGGCAGACGGCGTGCTATACACGGGTCGTGAACACTGAACAGCTCCAAGAGGCACCGAACACCACAGCGTCCCAAAACCCCCGGGGGAAGGAAACGCCAAGTGGCGGGCAGGGCACAAAGAAAACAAAAAAATGACGTCTTTCCTTTATTTACCAAGTTATTACCCTACATTTTTCATAGGCACAATACAGGGGGGAAAAACCAGATGTCACACAGCACAATCAGCCGTCGCCTGACATACAAAACCGAAACAAACTACA
The DNA here is from genome assembly GCF_015228065.2 of Penaeus monodon. Lineage (NCBI taxonomy): Eukaryota > Metazoa > Arthropoda > Malacostraca > Decapoda > Penaeidae > Penaeus > Penaeus monodon. The sequence goes on along the minus strand of NC_051429.1, from coordinate 1,243,792 downwards.
GAAAATTTAAATAAAACAGTTCTCAGAAACAAAAAAATTTTCATCCAGCGCGGCTTTTTTCGTCCGCGGGGGTCGCTCTAGGGGGTTTGGGGGGCGGCGGTAGATTGGCAGGGCACCCAGAGGGATTTCCTGCCCCAAGCCCTGGCTCGGTCACCATTGACGTCTGTTGCATCGCCCTCCCCGTAAAAATGCTCGTCCTCTGGTCAGCTTGCCAGCCATCGCCGCACGGGGGCTAACGTGTCATCTTTTTCCCCATGGCCCCAGGGTGCTTCCTGGCCCAGGGTAACCCACGCCGGTGTGCCAAGTCTCGGGAATCAGGCAACGGCCCCCAAAACCCAACCCCTTGTCCCCGACGACTTTTCGGGGACGCTCCACTTCCTCACAAGTCCCAGCTCGCACAAATAACCCCTCCCCTGGCCCAAACGGTCCACCCAACCGCTACCCCATCAGCTGTGCAGGTTTTGAATGGGCTCCACGAGGCCCTACTCCACCATCATCTTGCAGTCGACCTGGATTCTAATTGTCCTGGGGGCAAGGTGCGTCGTTCAGCCGTAAATTTCTCTGCAAAAACCCAAACCCCTGGGAAACAAGGGCCACTTCACCGTGCACCCCACCCGCTTCCGTCCAAGGTCGAACACGCCTTACTCTGCGTCGGGGTCAAGGCCCAGAAACAGTGCTCGTCCAGATCGGGCCAATACACTGGCACCGCTGCACTGTGCCCCACGCCAATAAGCCTCCCCGGGGCCCCGAGCTGCACACTGCCCCGTGACACACACAGTTCTTGGTGCTCTGGAAAAATTGCTAGTGGCCAACAAACGGCCCCATAGGGTCTTCTCAGCCCCAGTGTCCCTGTCAGGCGGCTGGCTTCCCATCATTAGCCCTCCACCCATCGTGTGGTTCGCCCGGGAAACTTACCCCAAATCGGGGGCCCGGAACCGAGGACGGTGGGTTTCGGCCCTCCTTCCCAGCCTTTTCCGCTGTCCCTTCTTTGCCTTAGGACTGCGCTCGGATGGTGACCATCCTGCCACAGTCCTTGCAGCACTGCTGGAAGGCATCAGAATCTGTCCGGTTGGGGACGTGTTTTCCGCCCCTCTGCACTGATACTCTGTTCCCACCCCTCAGCAGCCCCAAACAAGCCTTGGAAAGTTTTTCCGGGCCCCCCCGTCTTCAATGTATTTTCTCCACTTTAGCCTTCCGGCCCCGGGGGTCACGGGGGGGCTGAGCCTGGCCCTAGGCCACTCTTGCCTTTAGGAAGGGCCCCAACTCCAAAGGCCCTCGCCAGCACAAATGCAGGTCCTCAGGGGGTCCCTTGACTAGATTTGCAGAGCTGGTCCCGAAAACGTCAACAAAGAACACGGGCCAGGACCACCATCTCTTCCGCGCCGCAGGGTAATCTCCTTTCCGCGCCTCCACACCCGCGCCAGCTGGGACAGTGTCTCGCTACGCTCACGATCCGCTTCTTCAATGGGGCCCGATATACCTCGGCCTGGGGGTGGGGCCCCAAACGGCGTTTCAAAGCCTCGCCACCTGGTGTTAGAGGGATGTTGGGAGCCGGGAGATCCCCAACACTTCCCCATGGGGGCCCCCTTTGCGCTGTACCACTGCAGGGGCCCTTCTTCCTGGCTCCAGCCCTGGGCAGATGCCCGCATTTCAAATTGGGCGAATATGCCTCCCAGGCCCCTTCCCGTCGTACTCAGCTAGCTTACTTTCACAGAAAGTCGGAGATGAGGGGCTGGGGGGGGGAAAGCGTCCGTGAACTAAAAACGCCCGGGGGGAGGAAGGGGGGGAGGGAGGCAACGAGGGGGGTTGACCGGGGCCGATTTGCCGCCACCCCATATCCAAAAGGGGGCGGTTCCGATGGGTCCCCCCGCCTTCTCAGCGACCACGGCTCCGAACGACCCCGAGGACCGGGGGGGTTTTCCCGCCCGGCCCAGGGGAGACCCCCCTTTAAAACTGACACTCTGGCATCTGTTGCCCGAAACCCCGTCTGCCTTCTTGCTTGCAACGTTCCTACCCATGACGCCGCCTTTTTCCCCCTTCACTTCCCCCCCCAGGTCCTGAACCTGCCCCTTTAAGTCTGCACCTCCTCCATCAGTTCCTCTTCTGTGTTGCAGCCTTGTCGGTGTACTCGATTTCCATCTTCCAGATGCAAAATGCTCTGTAACCTCAACAAGTCGGCAGAACTGTTCCCCTCCCTTTCCTTTCCTGATCTCGACGAAAAATGGGGCCCTGCTCGTGTGCCCTCTGTGCCTGCTTTCTGCCCTTTGTGCCCTTTTCCCGCCTCATACCCGGCCAGCATGGCAGGGGATAGGCCACTGGCTCGGGTTTTACCTATCGTGCCTGCCTAGTCATAGCCTCCTCCCCTCATGGCTGCCGCCATCTTTTGGGAAACATGATAAATCGGCGCTGATCAAAAATCCAAAACCCCCTCCTGCACCAAATTTTTCGCCCGGGCCCTCGTCTCTCTGCCACCAACACAAAGGGAGGCTAGGCAGACGGCGTGCTATACCCAAGGGGCGTAAAAGAACAGTCCCAAAGGCACCGAAAACCACAGGGGCCCCCGAACACCGGGGAAAGGAAACGCCAAGTGGCGAGGCAGGGCACGAAGTAAGCACAAAAAAGACAGTCTTTCCTTTATTTACAAAAGTTATTTCCCGCACTTTTTTATAGCACAAACGGGGGAAACCGCATGTCAACAGCACAAAACAGCTTATAAAAAAGGGGGAACCAAAGTTTTTTCTCAGGTCACAAGGGACACACGGGGCTTTTACAGGACCAAAACCCAAACCCTTCTCCCGGCTTATTCCTCCGCTCCTCCGCCCAGCCAGCTGGTCATGTTACCCCTCCCTTCATGTAAACACGTTTCGCACAGAGACAAAGACCATGGCGTAACAATTAAAATAATATATATATATTATATATATATATAAATATATATAATTTTTCTTTCTAGGCCAACATTTACAAAAATATGGAAGTACTTATCATTTTTCGTATATATAAATACAATGCTTATTTTGTTAAATGCAGTTTCCCCTCATTTAGGAAAATGACATTTGGGTGAGCCTAGGTGAATTATCACACCCAATTTTGTGCAAACTATAATATTCCTAATGCCGTAAGGGCTTTTACAGTTTCTTTTTTCATCATGAAATTTTGAGTCACGATTTAAAGTTTTCAAGAAAAAAATCGGGTTTTCTGCATTTTTTTAAAGGAATCACACGTTTTATAAAAAAATTATATTAATAAAAAATTTAAATTTTTTAAAAAAATTTCAAAAAAAATTCCATTACAATTTTAAATTTTGAAAATTATATTAAAATATAAAATTAATTAAATTTAAAAA
>NC_051429.1:1232942-1237942 GCF_015228065.2 Penaeus monodon | reverse complement strand
ATATATTTATTTTTTTTCTAATAATATTTAGTTAAAATGAGCAGTTAGTCGTTGTAAAACAGGGTTCTAGGCTGTTTACTTGCAATAATCCCGACCAGAATCTTGTAATCCTGTGGAAAATTTATAAATCGAATATCAAATATCTTTATTATATATATACTATATATATAAATATATATATATATATATATATATCGTATATAATTACATATATATATATTAATTAGTCATTGGTGTTTTATAAAAAATTGAATATACATATTATATGTATATTTTTCAATATTTTCAGATCTCATTATTTTGTATTTGCTATTATTGTTTCACACCATACTCCCTCATATATCTGATTTACACTAAGATTAAAATACAGTTTAATAATAATAATAATAATAATAAATAAGTAAAATAATAATAATGGAGAATCTATAATCAATAAATCTTATGATATATCAACATACTACTGAAAATTATATAATATATATTATTATTATGATATTAATAATATATATAATATATATATATAAAATATAATAATAATAAAAAAATATAATGATATTTATAATAATAATATTATACAAATTATTTTAATAAAAATTATATTGATTATATCCATGATTGTTAAGTGTAATATGAAGTTGATAGTGTTGATTATTAATGGTGTTGTAATAACTTATTAATGATTCTATAGGGTATAATATTATAAAGTAAGGATGATCGATAATGGAATATAAATAATGATAATACATAATAATATTTATCTATAATAAATATAAAATAATACAGTCTTTTTATGTTTTTATTATTGATATATAATCTTATAAGGTAAAATGAATATGGAATTGATTATGAGATATATATTACTCAACAACTACAACAACACTACTATAAAATAATGATATGTTATTTGCGATATAGTAATAGTAAGTAATAGATTAGTATAATAAACAATTATAAATAATTTCAATCATGCAATATCCAATGGCAATTGTAATAATGAGTAAAACGTAAAACATAATAATGAATTTATTCTTATTGATAATAATAGCAATGATAACAATAATATATAATATTGATAATGATAATGAATGATAAAGTAATAAACAGTCAATTTTATTAATAATTATATATTCAAATAAACATTTTTGAATAATGTTTATTATATATACAACTATATCATCTGATAAATAATAAGATAATACAATAAGTTGAAAAAAATAAAATAATAATGAATAATTAATAAAAATAAACATTATGATATAAATAATATAATAATAAAATAATAATATATAATAATAATAATAATAATAAAAATAAATAATGTTAAAATGACATATATATATAATAATAATAATAGAAAACAAATGAGATAATAATAAGTTATTATAAACTAAATACTCAAAAAAAATAATGATAATGATAATAATTGATATAATGATAATAATAATAATAATAATAATGATAACAATAAATATATTACATATAATAATAGAAAAAGAAGATAACAAATAATATATAGTTACTAATAACTAAATATACATATGAATAATTATATGATAATACATATAGTAATATAAATTAATGATATATATAACATATAATAAAAGAATCAATATAATTAAAGATATAATACATAGAAATATTTTGATATATATATATATAATATATAATATATATATATAATAGTAATAATAAAAATATAAATATAAAATATATAATAATATATATATAATTATAAATATGATATATCCCCCAAAAATATAATAAAATGATATATATATGATAATTATATATAATATAATTATTATACATACATACATTATTATGTGTTGTTGTGTGTATATTTATGTGTTTGTGTGTGTATATATATATAATATATATACTATATATATTAAAAATATATATATATATATAATATCTATTATATATATATATATATATATATATATATATATATATATATACATATATATATATATATATAATATATATATTTTATAATATATATATATATATATATATATATATATATATATTTTATATATATATATATATACATATATATATATATATAACGCAGACGCATGGCCGCATCCACCCTTCGCTTCCAGCCACGAGGATCTTTCGAGCCGAGTCTCCAGGGAGGCCCACGGCCCATCTCTAGTTCCTCGCTACAGGTCTCATCCAGGTGCCCAAGCCATGACTTCCTGGGTCGTCCCACAGGCCTCCTCCAGCCAGAGTTGTCAACCTGATGGGTAGAGTCGTCCACAGGAAAACGAGCTAGGTGCCCATATAGCCTGAGTTGGCGATCCCGAATTATGCAGGTAACTGTCCCATGCCAGTCACACATTATCAAGGCCTTGAAGACACGCAGCTTGGTCCCTCTGCATTGGTGCCGGCTTCTCCAAATGCTCTTGTTGATCGAGTTCATGGCTCCTGTTGCCAGGCCAATCCGTCTATTGACTTCTTGTTCTGACAGCCTAGAGATATGAAACTACGCTCCCAAGATATGTAAAACTCTCTGTAACTTCAACGTCCTCGCCGGAAACATGGATCGACTGAACGGGTTCCCCTAACAGGAATCAGCAAGATTCCTGATGAACTGTTCATTGTCCCTTCTCAGCAGTGTCCGAGCCCTACGCACCATGGAGTGACACAAGACTTGATTACCATTCAGCTGAGCCATGCGACACACTTCAGTGGCCTCTAATGTCTCCAGGTAGATGGAATTCTGTCTTGCTCTTGGGTGTACACCAATGGACTCCTGGGCTGCTTTGAGTGTTACGTGCTTGAGGAACTCCTACAGAACAATTGGGTCCATCAGAGACTGCCATGGTGAACCCATGGGCACACTCCTCCTCCCTTAGTCTGTCCAAGTGAAACACCTTAGAGTGGCCACTGGAGGGATGGGGAGTTTTGAAGTGGACCCGCAGGGTAGCCACAACCAGCCTATGATCAGTGCCACAGAACTCGGTACTCCGGTAAACCCTACAGTTCTGGAGGAACCTCAATCGCATGCTAACAAGTATGTGGTCGATCTCCTTGCCACTGTACCCGTATTGCTGTACCATGTCCAGCAATGCGGGTTGGAGCACTGGTACCAGGAGCTAGAGATCCTCATTTTCTGGGACCTAGCAAAGACCCGGTGAAGGAGGCTATTCCCGCTGCCGGGATCAGCTCTACGACAGACATCTCGTAGCCAGCTCGGTCACAGCCGGATACCGCATTGAAGTCGCCCAGAACAATGCGAATATCTTGCTGGGGGCAATTGTCTGCCACAGATGCGAGTTTGGCATAGAATGCCTCTTTTACATCAGGTTTACATACATAGGTAGGAGCATATACAGCAAAAAGAGACATGAAGCCAAAGCAATGCTTCAGTCTCATTGACATAATATGCTCATCAACCGGAGTCACCTCAACTACCGAGGGCTGAAGACGGCTGGAGATGGCTATGGCTAGCCCTTGGAGTTGGTGACCATTGCTGCGGCCCGACCACTAGTAGGTGTACCCACCCATATTGATCGTGCCGCTACCAAGTCTTCTTACCTCCAAGAGGGCAGCCACCTTAACTCCCAGTCACCCCAATTCCCGCGATAGCAGAGGTAACCGCTCATCCTGCCGCAAGGACCGGATGTTCCAAGCGCCTACATGGAAAGGTCGCCTAAGATTTAGCCTCTGGTGGTCACTCCGGGTGGACGCCACCTCTGCCGCCCCCGCCGACACTGCCCCAAATAAAGGGGGTCGGCTGGCTGTGGGGCCACCCATCCACCTTTGCCCCACAAGCCTTTTGGTGGGCTGGTGCCTGCCGGCGGGCAGCGGGATGAGTAAATCTCGTTCCAATCCTGTGCCCCAACATTTGCCCTCCCAGCAGGACCCACAACCCGCCTTGCTTGCTGGGTGGGTGGGACTGCATCCCTCCCCCCAGCACATCCTTTTATTCCTGGCATTGCCAGTGGGTCTTTCTGGGGGAAGGATGACTGGCAAGGCCCACCTCCCCCGAGCCGCCCATTATCCCTGGGTGGCTAGGGGACTGGAGTTGGTAGGGAGCCAGAGCGTGTCCACATGCCGGTGGGCCATAGCTCTGTACCTCTGGGGCTCCTGCTGCTCCGAAATCCCCCACAGTTTAGCCTGGGACTGCAAGGTGCCCAGTTACCCATGGGTGGCCACGAGGAGGCACTGCAGAAGTCTTGATGATGGAGAGGCTGTGATCTCGCAGGGGAGACGTATGCAAAACCTACCCCCTTTTTCGCACTGGGCTAGCCAGTGGTGGAAGCTGCAAGCGAGAAGGCATAAAGGCACTTAAATCTATCTAGCCTACCACACCATCGCTTCACATCACCTTGCCCGTGAAGCACCCACTCATATATGTATATGTATATATATATATATATATATATATATATATATATATATATATATATATATATATATTGAATATCTGTATTTTATATATATATATATATATATATATATATATATATATATATATATATATATATATATATATACACACACACACATATATGTATATATATGCATGTGTGTGTGTATTTGTGCATATTACCTTATTATATATGAAAAATCTTTCCCATGGTCCTCTGGCGTTATTATACATTTCATATATTACATTCAAATGAAGTAAATTAATTTCCTTCTTACAATTAAGATAAAATGATCATAGTAGAAGCATTTTTCCACACTGGAGCTGGAGTAGCTGTCTTTTGATCGCCCCTGATCAGTTACAGCAGAAGTTAGTTAGCCAGTGTAAAAATTCTATGGATACTTAAATACAGGTCACAGTGCATGAAAGTTTATTGTGCTCGAAGAAAATACACATTAAGAATATTACGTACAAAAGAAATAAAAAAAAGAGATTCCTCTCTAATAATTTTAAAAGAAATTGTGTTCCTCTTAGATGAAATTCTTGTTATTTGATACAGTCTATGGTTCGTCACGATATGTCATTTTGGGTTGAACGAGCCCCATCTATATATATATTA
>NC_051429.1:1226806-1232842 GCF_015228065.2 Penaeus monodon | reverse complement strand
ATTATTACTACTATAATAATAATTGATACTATTATTGCTATTATTAGTGTCATTGCTATCAATATTATCATCCTTATTATTACTATTAGTATTATCATAATTATGACTAGTATCCTTATTTTTACTACTATTAATATTATTACTATTATTATCATTACTAGTACTGTTATTCTTATTCTTTTTATTACTATTATTATTATTATTATTACTATTATCATTATCATTATTATTATAGTTACTATTCTTTATTAGTAGTCTATTAATATTATTATTATTGTTACTCTTTATATTATTATTTTTTTCTATTTCCATTATTATTATTATTATTATTATTATTATTATTATCATTATTAACATTATATTTACAATTGTTACCAATATTAATATTATCAATGTTAACATGATAAGTATTATTTCTATTATCATCATTATTTCTATCCTTATTATCATGATGTGTTATGTCTACGGTTTTACATGGTGCCCATAGCAAGTTCAAACTTATGTCCGGTTAAAAGAAACATATGGATGAACAAAATAACTATATTCCCTTTGTGTGGAAATATATTGTAAAAAATATTATAAAAAATACAGACTGAACGCAGGCAAATACGCAACACTCGAGCTGTACAATTTGTCAGAGGGGCTGACTGAAGCCAGGTGGCGGTGCGGTTGGAGTCAGTCAAGGGATGAGTTCAAGTCAGCCATTGGAACATAGGTCGATTCGGATTCCGAAATATTTTATGTTCATCTAATTAAAGTGTTATGCTGGGTCACATGAACACTATCATATTATGTAATGAATTTCGATATGAAAAATATGCATTATCATAGTGAAATAATGAATAACAAACATTTAACTAAAACGCAATAAAGCAACTATTTATAGTATTAATTAGTCCATCTATAAAATAACATTATTTTACTCTAATTATACATTTTAATATCATTATTATCATTATTACCATCATCACTATTAGAATTATGATTATAATTATTATCATTATCCTTATTATCATTATCGTCATTATCATTACTATTATCATTATCATTATTATCATTATCATTATTACCATTTTTACTTTTATTAATATCAATATCATCGTTTTTATCAATAATGTCCTTGTCATTATAATTATCATTGTTATCATTATTATTTCTGTTGTCAATAATGACATTGTTATCATTATCATCATTGTCGGTATGTTTATCTGGATTATAATCTTTATCATTACTAATACAAATGTTATCATCATTATCTTTATAATTGTCATTATCTTTAAAACTATAGTCATTATTAATAAAATTATCATCATTATCATAATAGTTATCATTATGATTACAATCATGATCAGTATTAATACAATTACCATCATTATCATTAGAATTATCATATCAATTATATTTGTTATCATTATTATAATTGTTATCATCATTAACATTATCATTATTACCATCATAATTATTATCATTATTAGAATATTATTATTTTCATTATTAACATCATTATTATTATGTGTTTGCATAATTATCATTATTACCATTTTTTATGTTGGTATTAGTAATATTATCTTTATTAGCATCATTATTCTTATTATCATGAATTTTACCATGACTAGCATTCTTCTTATTGTTAGTATTTGTATGATCCCTTTCATTATTATTTTTTGGTTTTATCATTATTATCAATATTTTTTTTATAATTTTTATTAAAAATAATTTTTAGTCATTACTATTACCATTATCATTTTACCTAAATTCTTTTTGCCATTTTTATTTTAGATTTTTTTTCATTGATATTTTGATTGTCATCAGAATTATTATTACTAAATCTTTATTGTTCTTATCATCACTGCTATTATGAGTTTCATAATAATATTATTGACATTACTGATCATTATTAATTATTATTATCATTATTATTATCATTATTATTATTATTGTTGTTCTTCTTCTTGTTTTTTGTTACTATTAATATGTTTCTTTTTCCTTCTTCTTCTTCTTATTATTATCATTAGTCTTTATACTATGTCATTTCTTTGTTATAAAGAAATAATGTAATGATTATAATATACTTGGTGATTATCAATTTTATGTTCTTTCTCATTTGTTATGATGAATTATTTGATAGTTGATTTCGATCCATTACTATGAATTTCATTTTGATATCCTTATTCTTATTCTTCTTTATTATCCTTCCAATCACTATAGCCGAGGATACAATAGAATATTCATAATCATCGTCATTATATTATTGTCACCATAGCTACCAATTTCATTAGTTTAACTAATTGAAGGTCATTAACATTATCTCTACAGTTACTAATGTTATCATTATTTATGTTATCGTTATTGTTAGCCCAGGAACTTTAAGGGTTTGAGATGAATATTTTGAGCTCAATAATCAAAATCAGTTCCTAGAAATCTCATCCATCCTACTCCATGGTATTTGAGCTTTCACGTGTCTAGGTACATTCCACAGTTTTGGACAGTGGAGTATTTCTATATTGGGACATTTTGGACGGTGGAATTTTTTTCTGTTATCTTCAAATTGTCAGCAACAGCAGAGTCCTTTCTGTGCACGGAGATGAACAAAATATAAACTTATACACGGATAAGCATGGCTTAAATTTGAGTTTCAACTATCCACAATGGCAAAGCGATAATGCGCTCTTTTACACTTGTTTAGGGTGTTCTTTAATTACAAAACTGGCAATAGCAACCATCTCTCTCCGTAGAAAGGATGAGGAGTCCGGAACTGACTAAACAATCCCTTCAGAACACACACTAGCGATGCTCCAAATAACCTGTTACATTTAATTTAGCTGCAACTAATAGCTGCCATCATGTGGAATTCGGAGGGCTGGCATGTCGTGCTCATCTATGTTGGGGGCATGGCGATGGTGTGACAATTCGCTGCCATTAGAGGAGGAACGCTGAGCTTATACGGAATTGACATTGAAGCAGTGTCTGCTTTAAAAGTTGTGATAATATATCTAATTCATTCCTTAAATTAGTTTCATGAGTACGCTTTTGTGCCCAATTGGGTGTACAATATATTAAGCAATCTATTTGGGCTTTTTCATGTGTCTGTTTAAGTTTGTATTAATATAATTCGTCACTCATACTTAATGGAAGAATTTTTCCATTAAGTTTCGTTACTGTATATAAACAGAATATTTATATAAACTTATTCACAAGATATTTGTCCGGCATTTGTTTTCATTTGCTCATGCTTTCTCCGGCATCTTCCTCCTTAAAAAAACCACACCGATATATGTGCATGCTATATATATATATATACTATATAAATGTTTATATTATATAATAATATCTATATATATATATAATATATATATATATATAGTATATGATATATATATATAATATATATATATTATATATGACATATTATATATTATATTATTATTATATAGATATATATATATATATATATATCTATCTATATATATAGTATTATATTATATATATAATATCTATTTATATAATATATTATATAATCTTATATATTTATATATCTATATATATATATATATAATATAGATATATATATATATATATATATATATATATATCCCTATACTAATAGGCATGTCCACACACGAGACACAGACAACACCACACACACACACAGTACAGATATGTAATATATATAGAATATATATATATAGATATATATATATAGTATATATAATTATTATTATCTATATATATATATATTGTATATATATATAATATATTTATATATATATATATATATATATATATATATAGTATTATATATATATATATACATGTATATATATATTTTATATATATAATTATAATATATTACATGTATAATTATATAATATATATATATATATATATATATATATATATATATAGTATATATACAGCATATACATTATATGCATGTCCACACACAACACACACACATACCAACATATATCTATCTATACTATCTATCTATCTATCTATCTATCTATCTATCTATCTATCTATCTATATATATATATATATATATATAGATATATATAGATATGTCTATATATATATAATATATTATATATATACACAATAGATGTTCAACGGGGGAAACAGATTCTTATTATAAATAGGAGGACCGAGACAGCAATATATATAGTATATATATATATCTATATATAGATATATATATATATATATATATAATATATATTATATTATATATATATATATAATATATATATAATGTATATATATATAGTGTATATATATATACTATATAATAATGTATATATATAATATATATATATATATATATATATATATATATAGATATATATAATATATATATATATAATATATTCCACAATACATGTTCCACGGGGGACACGGATTCAGGACACAGGAAACCACATCTTGCGCCAGTTCAGTTATTGTGCTTTCGGACAGCAATAACTGTCCCATCATCAGCGATCTGCTTTACACGAGATACGATTGTAAAAACAAAGTACATAATTACTGAATATCTAATTACAGCGAAAAGAAGAAACAAGATACACCAGTACACAAATTTATAAAGCAAATGTCGGAGGAAATACTAACAAATGAAACAAATCTTATATATATATAATATATATATATATATATATATATATATATATATATATATATATATCTATATATATATATATTCAATGGGACTATTGAAGGGGTCCGATGCATGTGCATCATATATGAAAAAAAAACGAAATTAACTTGGTGTTCCATGATTGTCTGATTTATCTTGAATAAATTTTCATATCTATTTATTTTCTTTTGCTAATTTGTTTCCCTATTCCCTGAGTGTCTTCACAAGGGTGGAAGGGTCACTAAGCAACAGCTTCGCATGGCTTTGGTATACTTTTCCAATGTATTTGTAAGCTGCGCATCCACTGACGATTGTTGATATGTTTCCTTATGGTATATCCCTCGTTGAAAATATTTTAAGGACCTTGACCTCTCATTCCTTTTGGTCTTGCTCATATATATATATATATATATATATATATATATATATATATATATATATTATATAGATGTGTGTGTGTAGTGTGGTGTGTGTGTGTGTGTGTGTGTGTGGTGTGCGTGTGTGTGTGTGGTTTGTGTGTGTGTGTGTGTGTGTGTGTGTGTGTGTGTGTGCGTGCACAGACACAGACACACACCACACACACACACACACACACCTATATATAAGTTTTTTCCTAATAGAGTAAAGTTATGTTTAAAAATTCACGCGTTTCCCATGTCCGTTTAACATGTGTTCTTATGCGTTCCCTTGCATGAGATCCGCGAAGGCCAAAGTCCTGCCCTCCTACCTGATTGTTAAAAAAGGAATTCGGATAATAGAATATTCTTATTACGTATACCTATTAAAAGCCAAACATTATGAGGTCCATTTTTTTTCTCGTTAAATCGAATGTCATAATTAATACCGCATTGGTGTTGTTTTATTATTGCAATTGTACAATTATAATTATCATCACATCAATTATCATTATATTTATTTTGGAAGTTATAGTTTTATTATTTTTATCACCACCACTACCACCACTATCTCTGATTAATATAATTGATAATAGAATAATGATATAATAATATAATAATAATAATGATCATAATAATAATGATAATAATAACAACAACAACAGCAATAATAAGAATAATGATAAATATCAGGATAACTATATAATAATAATAATAATAATAATAATAAAAATAGTAATTAATAATAAACATAACTAATAATGAAAATAATAATAATAATAAAATAATATAAGAATACTAATAAATAATAAACAATAATATAATAAAAAATATAATGATTATAATAATGATACGAATAATACGATTATAATAGTGATAAAAATGGATAAATATTAGAAGAGGTGGTAATACTTATATAATGAAAATATAATGTAATATTATAATGATACATGATAAACAATAATTACAGGTACATAAGATAATACCAGTAATAATAGTATAATAGAG
>NC_051429.1:1216806-1221806 GCF_015228065.2 Penaeus monodon | reverse complement strand
AGAAGGCCTTATTGCACATATCACATCTGTATGGGTTCTCCATTGTATTATTCTGATATGCCTTATTAAATCGCTTTTGGTGCGAATGCCTTATTGCAAATATCAATTTTTTATGGCTTCTCCTTTGTATGCACTTTCATATGGCTCACTACATGAGCCCTTTCCGTGAGAAGGTCGGTTGCAAATAGCACAGCTGTATGACTTCTCCCTTTGTATGCACTCTCTAGCATTATAGATGACCTTTTCTCAGATATTCCTTTGTTGAAATCTCTCGTTATATGGTTTTCCTTTTTATGAACTCATATGTCTCACTAGATTACATTTATGTGAGAAGGCATAACTGCAAATATCACAGCGGTATGGTTTTTCTTTTGTGTGAACTCTCATATGAACGTACATATTACTATTTTTAGAGAATTTCTTGCCACACACCTCACATACAAAACGTTTCAATGTTTCTCCCTCTTGTTGTAACTCCTCAAGTCTTTCTTTGTTCATCGCCTGATCTCCATCTGATGAAAACTTGTTCCTGCAGTCCTCAGCCACAAATGTAGCTCTTAACAAGTCATTACGATCCTGAATCATGTCACACTAACCCTTTGAATTTCTTTCATGTCGAAGCTCATGAAGATAATTATGTTAAAGCATTTAATGGTTCAACTTTAAAAAACGTCGCTCCTTCCACACGTGCTTCATCTCCATGGCAAATTGGTTCCTCCTTATAATATCCCAGACATTCTCTTCGTTGACATCGTCGTTGAACTCTTCTTTAATTCTGACTCCTATCCGAATGTCTCCTCATCCGCCAAGATATAAATGGTCTGTTAAAACCATTGTCACCCTGTACATGGACAGATACAAAAAATCAATCCATTTCTTGTGAAGGAAAATAAAACAAAGATAACAAACTGCATTAATAACATTGAAGATGATAAAAATACAAAAGCCATCATAAACAGATAAACGTGTTAATATCTATCTGTCTATATACATGTACATGTTTGTGAATGTAATGTTAATATACATGTATACATACATACGTTTTAATATACATGTATACATATATATATATATATATATATATATATATATTATATATTAATATTATATATATATATATATTATATACATATCTATATATAGATATATATATATCTATATAAGATTATCTCTATATACACATATACTTTTATATATATATATATTATATCTTAATATATATATATATATATATATATCTATATTATATAATACGGGGTAGTAACAACACACAGCCCCACACACACACAGCCACACACACACACCTATATAATATACTAATATTATATATATTATCATATATTATATATATATCTATATCTATATATATCTATATTATATATATACATATTACTTATATATATATATTAATATATGTAGATATATAATATATATATATATATAATATATATATAATAGATAATACATATATATACCTACTTTTTATATATATATATATATATATATATATATATGTATATAATATAATATTATATATATTATATATACATATACACAAAGAACACACACCACCACACACACACAAACATATATATATATATATCATATATATAATATATATATATATATACTATATCGATCATATATCTATATATATATATATATGTACTTATATATCTACATATAGGTATGTGTGTATATATATATATATATATAGGTATATATAGTACTATATATATATAGTCAGAATCTGTGAACATAGCGGTATATTATATATATATATATATTATAATACATATTATTACTTATATATTTTTCACACACACACACACATAATATAAATATATATATTATATATGTATAATATATATATAGATATATATATATAATCTGATATATATATATAATATATCTATATATTATATATATATTTAATATATCTGTGTGTGCTGTGATGTGTGTGTATGGTATGTGCGTGTGGTGTATTGTATGTGGTTGTGTGTGTGAGTTGTGTGTTTTGTATACTTTCATGTTTTTTTATATATATGCATTCACATGCTAGACAGATTTTTTATTGAGATACATAGCAACTGTGTAAATGTATACATACAAGCCACACACAGAGACACATATACACTCACACACCACCACACACACACACACACACACCACACACACACACACACACACACACACACACATATTATATTATATATATATATATATATATATATAGATATATATATATATATATTTATACAGATCTATACAATCTATACGTAAGATATGTCTATAAATCATACAAATATAATATATATATATATATAATATATATATATATTATACTATATATATTATATATATATATCTGTGTGTTGTGTGTGGTGTGTGTGTGTGTGTGTGTGTGTGTGGTGGTGTGTGTGTGTTTATATATATACATGTATATTATATATATATGTAATATATGTATATATCTATATATATATTATATAGATATATATATATATATATATATATATATATATATTATATATATATAATTTGCCGTTTTATATTTGTATTAATCTTCTAGTAACGGATGGAATTCATATTTTTGATGTCAGTTAAATCTGTGCTAATTTTTTAAGAATATTTGCTATCTGCATTTAAAATGAATTAAATCTGTTTCTCTAAAGTACTAGTCACATAGTAGTAAATCTGTTTACCTGAGTTAATTCCTAAGTTATATTTTTTGAATAGTAATGTGGTGTAATGTATATATGTATATATATATATAGATATATATATATTATGTATATATATATATATACTCTATATATATATATAATATATACATACACCACGACACACATATATATATATCTATATATATATCTATATAATATATATATATATATATATATATATATATATATATCATTATATATATACATATCACACACTATATACGCGCATTGTATATATAATATATATATTAATATATATATATAATATATATATATATATTATATCATAATATATATCTATATGCGTGTGTGTGTGTGGTGGTGTGTGTTGTGTGTGTGTGTTGTGTGTGTGTGTGTGTGTTTGTGTGTGTTTGTGTGTGTGTATGGTATATATATAGATAATATATATATATATATATATACTATATATATAAATATTTATATAATATATATATATATTATATATTTATACACAAACACACACCCCACACCACACACACACAACCACACACACACGCATATATATCTAAAATTATATATATATCTTATATATATATATCATATATATATATATATATCTATATATATATATATGTAATATATATATTATATATCTATATATATATATATTCTATATATAATATATATATATATATATGTATATATATATCTATATATATATAAATAATATATCTCTACTATATATCTATCTACTCTCTCTCTATCTCTATCTCATATCTATCTCCTAATCGATGATATAATCCGTGTGTGTGTGTGTTTGTGTGTGTGTGTGTGTGTGTTTGTGTGTGTATATATATCTCATCTCCTATTATATCTCTAATATATCTTCTCTATATATATACTATATATTACTATAACTATATGCTCTATCCTCTATTGTGGTATCTCTCTATATATATATATATATATATATATATATATATATATATTCATCTCTATTATATATATATATATATAAACATATATATATCTTCTATATCTACCTATATATATATATCTCTAATATTATATTGCCTCATTCTACTACTATCTATATCATATAAATCTATCTATATATATATATATATATATTTATATATATATAGTATATATATATATACAACACACAAACACACACACACATATATAATATATGTATAGGTATAATATATACATATATATTATATATAGTTATATATATATATTATATATTATATATATATATAGATATAAGTATATTTATATGATGTATTTATATATGTATTAAGATATATTATTATATATATATATATATATATATATTATATATATATATATATATAATGTGTGTGTGGTGTGTGTGTGTTGTGGTGTAATGTGTGTGTGGGTGTGTGTGTGTGTGTGTTGGTGAGATTAACATAACATTATGTTATGTGCAACATAATAACACGATCGCCAATATTTACCCACAAAATACTTATACTTTTGGTAATCACATAAACTAATTCCCCAGTGATCTTACCTTATTTTTTCACACACTCTAACACAGTACGCTCCTCCTCAGCTAACTGGCTTGGCCTGCCTATCCTCGTCTATGAACGCATCGAGATTCTTCGCTCAAGGAACTCTACTCGACTTAACGAAGAGAGAAGAAAGAGTGATTTTGACGTATATTAGGTAGTCTGACTTGTACCTTGAGGGATGACGCTCCTCCCCCGGGTTTTTGGGATGGGGAATTTTGTTTATAAAAGAATAGGACTCCATGATGAATATTCTTCTTCTACTTCATATATAGAATTAGTTTATTATATATATATATATCTATATTCTGTTATCTTATATTCTGGTGTTTTATTATCAATGGGTGGGGGAACATAATATCGTGCAGGGTGTTTTATCAGTTGTTCCTTACCTGATGTATGTAGGAGGGTAGTGTTTGTATGAAGATTTTATACCGCCAGAATTAGTTTTTTTTCTATCATTATAAGCTCAAGGGGCCAGTGGAATTGCTCGTATTGGCGTGGGCAGCACGGTGGAGGGGCGGCTGCCGGTGTATGTGGCCGATCTGGACGAGCCTGTTTGCCTTGACTACTGACGCAGAGTAAGGCGTTGCGACCTTGGACGGAAGCTGGTGAAGGGTGCAGGTGAGATGGTGCCCTTGCTTCCAGAGTTGGGCTGTGGCAGAGGTAGTTACGGCTGAGCGACTGGCACCTTTCCCTCCAGGACCAGAGTTTAGAATCCGTTTGTCCCGACTTCAAGAGTGATACGTGGAGTAGAGGACCTCATGAGTCCCAT
>NC_051429.1:1199306-1211806 GCF_015228065.2 Penaeus monodon | reverse complement strand
TGCAGACTGGCTGATGCGTAGCGGTTGGGCGGAGCCTTGTTGGACCCGGGAGGGGTTAGTTTACAGTGGTGTTAGCTAACTTCTCCGATAAGGCCCAGAAGGTGCCAGCTGGTGCAAAGCTGGGCCGGCGTGAGGAAGTGAGCGTCCAGAAGAGTTCGTCGGGAGCGAGGAGTTGTTTGGTGTGGGGCCGTTTGCCTGACTTTCCTCGAGGACTTGGCGCACCGAGCGCCGCTAACCGACGGAAGCACAGACCGAGAGATGCGTCACACCCTGTCTCAGTATGCAGATGTGTTTTAGACAGGGTGATTGGACCTGGCCGCACATGATTGGTGAAGCACCAACAATTAACACCGGACGTAGTTTGCCATCGAGTCCCCCCGACGTATTGCACCAACCAGGCGAGAAGAGATGCAGCGCACTGTCATGAGCTGGGGCAACAGTGGGTGATTGACCGGTCGACAGTCCATGGTCATCAGCGGTATCCTGGGAGGGGGGGGGTGAAGAAAAGACGGCACCCAAAGCTTCTGTGTGTACTACGGGCGCTTGAATACATGACTTCAAGGACTCATACCCATGCCGAGAATTGATGCCACACTCGATGCATTGTGGGGGCTAGTGGTTCGCCACACTCAACCTGAGTCCGGGTTATCACCAGGTGAGATGGCTGAGAGGACAAGCCAAAGACTGCCTTTTCCCTTCGGGCAAGGCCTGTGGCAATTCAATGTCATGCCCTTGGTCTCTGCAATGCCCTGGTTGTTTCAAGCGTCTGATGGAGAGGGTATTGGATTGGCCTGCAGTGGAAGAAACGGCACCTTGTCTACATTGATTACTCATCGTCTTCGGAGCACCTTCGAGAGAGCTGGGAGCGGCTATAGGAAGTGCTACAGCGGTTGAGGAAGGCCAACCTCAAACTCAGCCCCAAGACTGCCTCCGATGTTCCAGCATAACTGCATTTCTGGGGCATGTAGCAGTCAAGACGGTGGCGCACCGACCCAGAAGTGGCGGTGGGTGGAGAAGTGCCAGTTTCCCACCAATGTGGTCGGAAGTCAGGAGCTACCTGGGCCTTGCCATACTACCGCCAAAAAAAAAAGCTTTGTACAGGACTTCGCCAGTGTACAGCTCCTCTCCACCGACTTACACGAAAAAAAAAAGGATTGCTTCCAGTGGGGCGAGCATGTCGTCTTGCATTTGACAACCTGAAAAGGCCCTGAGAAGCACCGGTCTTGCCTATCCAACCCGAAGCTCCCTTAACATGTGTACACTGACGCAGTGCGGAGGCCTCGGGCATTTTGTCAAGATAAAAGGACGGTAAGGAGTATGTCGTGGCCTACTACAGTTGCCCAGTTCACAGGCCTGAACGCACTATTTATGACAGGAAAGAGTTTTGCTGGCGGTGGTGTGAGTCTCGCGCGACTTTTCACCCATACCTCTACGGTGCCGAGTTCACCATCCGGACTGACCAGCTGCCCTACAGTGGTTGAGTCGCTGAAGGTAGCAGAGGGTCACTGGCAAGGTGGTTAGGGCGCTGAACATGTACAACTACCACATCGTCCACCGCCCGGTCATGTTCCATTGCACACTGACAGCCTGAGTCGACGCCCGGTGAGGCTAGTTGCTCACACTGTGTCCAAAGGACTCTGATCCTGTTGCCCTCCGTTCTGCAGGTGCTGGAATGTGGCCACTAAAGGGGATGATAGTGGCGTAAGGCACCACGTAGGATTCTGACCTTGCTCCATTGGTCCAGTGCTTGAGGCTCTCAGTGACGCCCCATTTGGGAAGGCCGTGGCTGCGGAGAGCCCCACCACACAGTGTCTGGTGGACCAGTGGGAAACATTACGAGTGGATCAAAGCGGTTTGTTATGAAGCGCTGGGTTGCAGTTGGAGTGAAGTGTGGACAGTGAACACGTGGGTAGTTGTAGTACCAGAGCCATGCGTGCTGAGTTGCTGAGGGAATTACATGCCGGTGTTACCAGTGCCACTTGGTGAGAAAAAGACTAGCCGTCTCCGTCAACGCTTTCTACTGGGTGGGCATGAGAAGTGACGTGTCTGAGTGGTGTAGAGCATGTGATGTGTTGCAGTGCAAAGAAGGGCCCCGCTAGAAAGAACCGTGCCCCGTTACAGGTGTACTGTGTGGGAGCACCATGGAGCGGGTGGCATAGAAATGCCGGTCCGCTGCCTCTCACGCCACAAGGAAACCGATACATCGATGTGGTAATGGATTATTTCTCAAGTGCCTGAGGCATATGCACTTACCCAACCACGAGGCCGAGACCGTGCCTGGGTGTTAGTGATAATTCATTTACCGTTTTTGGGTGTGTCCCTTCTGAACTGCACTCTGACCAAGGCCGTGAGTTTACGTCACGAGTGTTCCGTGAGTGTTGCGAGCTGTTAGGGGTGGCGCAAGACACGGACGACACCCCTCATCCACGTCCCGATGGTATGGGTGGAGGCGGTTTAACCGTACCCTGCCTCAACAGTTAACCAAACTATTGCAGGGAAAGTAGGAATACTGGACCGTTCAAGCTGCGCCATGCTCATGGCTACCGGTCTGCTGTGGGCATGAGGTAAACAGGCTTCCACCTGCCCCGACTCATGTTTGGCCGTGAGCTCAGCTACAAGTGGATTTGGCCACAGGGCGGCCACCCGACGTGAACTTGCAACTGTCACATTCCAGGTATGAAGTGGCACTGGGCAGGAGAAACCTGGCGGAGGTGAACCGACGAGTGCGTGGCAAGCTCAAGGTAGCCGGCCATGCCATGAAGGAGACCTATGACCGGCTCATGAGGAAGTGAGGTACAACATAGGTGACGAGAGTGTGGCTGCATAACCCGCGTCGGAAGCGAGTGGCTCTCGCCGAACTACGAGCCCCTGGGAGGGGCCATACACGTGGTAGCGGCCCTCTCTGATGTCACCTAATCGAATTCGCAGAGGGCGAAAACGACCATCTGTTGTCCACGTGGCGCTGGGGGGCTGTGGCGTTACATGGGCCAGGAACTACTCCTGGGGCCATGGTGAAAAAGAAGATGAGTTAGCCCCAGTAGCAGCGATGAGACGTGGCAGACGCGACCCGAGATAAGGACGAGCATTTTGACGGTGAGGCGATGCAGCAGATGTCAATGGTGACCATGAGCCAGGTCTTGGACAGGAGATACCCTCTGGGTGCCACTGCCAATCTACCGCCGCCCACACCCCTCCAGATAGACCCCAGCGCGAACGAAGAAGCCGCGCTGGATAAAGATTTTTGTGTTTCTGATAACTGATTTTCGTTATTTTTATGTAGTTTGTTCAGGTTTAGATATTCCCAGAGCAGACGGGTCCGTCCTGCTGATAGGGGGGGGATAGTGCTACGCCATGGGTCTTTTGTCTCTGTGCGAAACATGTGTTTTACATGAAGGGACCTGGTGCAAACAATGACGCAGCTGGCTGTGAGCGGAGGAGCGGAGCAACAGCCAGGAGACACGTTGGGTGCTGCTCCTGTGAAGACCTAGTGGTGTGCCTTTGTGACCTGATAAACCTGTGTTGCCCTGTTATAAGCTGTTATTGTGCTGTGTGACATGCTGGTTTCCCCCCTGTATTGTGCTATGAGAAAAGTGTAGCGGGTAAATAACTTGTGTAATAAGGAACGACGGTCATTTTGTGTTTACTTCGTGCCCTGCCTCGCCACTTGGCGTTTTTCCTCTCCTGGTGTTCTGGGACGCTGTTGGTGTTTCGGTGCCTCTGGGAGCTGTTATTGTTCACGACCCTGTTTATAGCACGCCGTCTGCCTAGCTGCCTTGTGTTTGGTGGCAGAGAGACGAGGCGTCGGAGTACAATATTATATATATATATTATATATATTATAAATATATTATATATAATATATATTATATATATATATATTATCTAATATATATATATATATATATATATAATATATATATATATATATACATACACACATATATACACTATATACACACCACAGCTAACCTCCATAACAGACTTTCTCCATGAAATAATACTAGATAAAATACAATTCTAGGTTAACTACACCTCGCAAACGTCATTAAAACTTTTTCAGGACACAGGATTTTGTTGACGGTTGCTGCTCGTTCTGGAGCAAGTCTAGTTCTACCCAATAAGGTCGTTCCTATTCTTTTAAAACACGGAACCAAACAACCATCCCAATACACTACATAATATCAGTTCATCTCTGACAACGAAAGGAACTGCGGGAATAGATAATATATGTTTTTTCCTTTATATATATATCTACTATCAAATTGCATTCCACTGACAATAAGATTCATAATCCTCTGTGTTTTAAGCTTAACGATATTTTTTTCTCTCTGTCTATATCTCATTTTCTCTTTTTGTTAAAGTCTCATAAGTCAGCTCTCTAGAATGTCCTCATTAGGTTTTCTGAAATACCCTAGATAGATATTCGAAAATTCTAAGAGATAACTAAACATCCAACCCGAGGTAACCATTAAACCCTTACGATATTCTGGGATCCCTAAAATGGATTCTCGAGGGCCCTAAAACATAATAGCCGGAAGACACAGACAAGAACTAAACATCCAGGGTCAAAACCGAGTACAAGTGGCCAACTGACACTTCATGTCATGTGTCTAAAAAAAAAAAAAAAAAAAAAAAAAAAAAAAAAAAAAAAAAAAAAAATATATATATATATATATATATATATATATATATATATATATATATATATATACATATATATATATATATATATATATATATATATATATATAATTATATATACATATGTCTTGTATTTTGAAACTTCTAATACAGCTTTATCGCTCAGCACCACTTATATATTCCCAAAAGAGACTTGGCGAAGCCGAGTACCTTAGAGCTGAGTGAGTTGCCAGTTTTTTCTTTTCCGAGACTGGACAGCGTGTAGTGTAGGTGTCTGCCATGGAATACTTTTATTAGCAGAATAGAAAGGGTGACATCATGATACCTGTAAATAGATCAGCGGACAATGCACTATTATAGAAATCAAGAGAGAGATGGTAAAGGCGTTAATGATAGCACAAGTGATGACCAGGAGATGGGTAATTGCAGGTCGTATGCACCCCTTGGAGGCTCTGGAGATAATGGGCACCTTTTGCTGGCTAAAAGGGGCCGGTTAGTGTTTTTCACGTCTCCCCTAACCATCACAACCAGGGAAATATTGAAGCACACACGAACGCTAATACAAATACCTTACGCCCATGAAAATCTTGTCATACAGACCAGGACGATAAAAGCGTAGTCTAAAAGTCATTGTCATACGTTGTCGATTTCTTCAGGAAGGAAAATGAAATCGTCTTTGTTTTGGGGATTTCATGTCCCCGTCGACATCTACTGAGAGATCGAGTGATGAATGACTTTCTCTCTTAATGATAACGGTTTTTTACAATGATAATAATTGTTATAATGATAATGGTTTTGTTGTGTTAATAATCCGTGTGTCTTATGTTTTAATTTGAGTGTTTTAGGTGTTTTATGTTTATGTTTATGTTTCTTTTTTGTCTTTATAAAGGTTCGTGTTGTATTATTTCATAATAGTTTTTTCTTCGTATGAGTGTTTTATTCTTTGTTTTTCATCACTTTTTTTTATTTTCATAGTGTACGTTTTTTTTTTTTATGTTTTAAAGTTTTGGTTTTATCTTTGTCCCTGCTATTAAAATTTTTACCGTTTTTATTATAGCTTTTTTTTTAATCTAATTTGATGATTTTAAATATGTACTTGTGTCGGTAATTTTATTTGGGGTTTGCCACTGCTTAAAAAATTTCGTTACTCAAGTACCACTAACCCTGGGAAGTGTGAAAAAAATTGTAATTTTCACCCAAAGGGTAGAGTAAAAAGATCCCCCTTTTTCCCGGACCGGGCCGTGTAAACCGAGAAAGATTTCCCCCGTTCCCCCCGGGCCTTCTTTTCGGTCTCCCTCGGGTCGAACGGGGTTAGGGGGTTTATTCACGGGGCTTTCTTTTTCTGAAGTTGAGCAACAGATGATACAAATCATCCACTTTGACATTGATAATACTGTTACGCCCACCGCCCCCGTCTCCTCCACCAAAACCCAAGACAGGCTAGGGAACGGCGTGCTATCCACAGGGCGTGAAACTGAACAACTCCCAAAAGCACCGGCCCCAGCGTCCCAGAACACCACGAGGGGAAAAAGCCCAAATGGCAGGCGGGGACGAAAAAACAACAACATGAAGTATTTTCCCTTTTTTACACAATTTTTTTACCCGTACACTTTTCTATTAGGGACAATACAGTGCAAAAACCAACCCCCACACAATTTCTTTTTTAACACTTATGAAAAATATTGATAGGAAACTGATAAAAAAAATAAAATATACACACAAATTCTATTGTAAAAAAAAATATAATACAGGTTTAGTAATTATTACAGTTTCGGATTATATTTTAGTCACATGCGGGGGGCCCAAGCTTGTACTCTGGCAACCCCCTCGATGTAAACATACCGTAATGGGATTTTTTTGAATCGGGCGAAAACCCCAGGTTTTTCGAAAAAAAGAGCGGATTGGTAAAATATAAATACCCAAAAGTGTATTAATTTTTTTTTAGAAAAAAATAAGCATTTTTATTTTTTTTTTTTCAAATAAATGGTTGCAAAAAATGAGTATTAATCATCGCTGGTTTGTAGGGGAATGTTTTTCAAATGCGAATTTTTTGGGAATTTTTTTTCGAAATGGCAAAGCCCAGGGGTAAAGGGGGCATTCCCCCTTTTTTTTGAACACAACAATTAAAAAAGACTTTGCTATTTTTGAATGTAGAAAAAGCCTATACTTTAAACTTTTATGTATGACGCAAAACAAATAGAAATCTGCAAATTCGCTGAGAATTTTGCAAGTGTTTCTCAAAAGCTGCACCCTCAGTAATAGCAACTGATCGAAATAATGAAGTCAGACTTTCTTTTCACCGAAAACAAAAAAAACTTTTTAATCAAAAAGAAAACATAACGTTATATTTTTCCATTAATAACATTACATGAAAAGCAAAAACCCCATTATGGGGAGGATAAATAAAAACGCTTTTTCCATTGTGTGTGCGGGGGTGATTATTTGGCGCTTGTGCTGCGTGCGTGCGCGTGCGTGGTGTGGCGTGCTCGTGTGGTGCTGTGTGGTGGTGAGAGAGCCTGTCTGCGGCGTGTGTGCGTATGTGTGTGTGCACAATTATATACTTGATGGGTTTTCAAAAAAAATAGTATGATTCATTTTGTTCATCCGAAACACTTTTTCTTTTTCTAAAATTTGATAATGGTTTTTGCTCTCAATATTCCTAAGCCATGGCTTTTTATGGAGACGCGTCCACATTCGAACAGCTGAGCAAGTAAATGCACGTTAGCTTGTTTCAACTCAAGTAACTACAAGTTAGGTGGTTTGAAGGAAGGGAAATAATCTTACTTCCATTAAGGATGTTTTCACATTTATCCAGAGGAAGTGGGTATATGTTGCTCTCTACTTTTGCTGTCATATTTGTAATTTTATTCATCGTTTGTAAATTTCATGTCTATCCACTGTATATGTGTAGGTGTCATTAAATTTGCATATTTATCTTCATTGCAAAGTCAAGTTTTATATTCTCTTGATAAGTTTAAGAAAGCACAATTTCTTGTTATATGTATTAAATGTATTAAATAATCGTTGGCTTTAAAGAGTATTTTTTCATACACGATTTCTTGGAATTATTTGATTACTGAAATGAAAACACCCATGGAAGTGGGCCGGCGTTTTAGTTCCATAAATGATTATAGCTGCACATTATTTACACTTATAAACGCTGCTTTCTATAAGCAGCTACTCATGGCAGTTGAAAGAAATAGAATATGCAAATTCAGCGAGAGCTTTGCAACTACTCGTTACTTAACTATCTAGAAGCAACTAATTGAACAAATAAAGTAAATTATCTTTGTCAGATCCAAACACTGATTCAGAAGAAAAAAATGTTAGTTATAACCTTAATCATAGAACATTAAATATACGCAAAATTAGGAACACACTGAATATATAAGGGTTTCATCATTGTGAGCATGTGTGCGTGTTGAGAAATTTGAGATGCTGACCATTTTCATTTGTTTGACTACTAGTATGCGTAGCGATTTAGAGTTTTGCATTTCCAACATTTTGAATCACGTTCAGCGAAAAGTAACATGTATTTGCTTACTGAAACACTGTCTTACTTTGTATGAATTGACTAACTGGTAAAACAATCATCATTTTTTAAAGATATTTATTTGCCTTTTTACTGTTATAGAACAGTAATATGTAGAAAAAGAAGGTAAATATTGGGGAAAATCATACGAACAGGAACAATTCTTAACTGCCCTCGACGTGTATACTGGGCAGTTATCCTGCATGAATACGATCGTTTCAGGGAAAGGCAAGGCATAGCTCCGTACTGACGGGAGAAACACTTCTAATAATTCGATATATTTCTTCGAATTGAATTTCCCCTCTATTTCTGCCAGTTCACCAACGCCATACAGGAATATCCACCCCCACATATTACAAGCCACTTGGCCACTCCTCGCAGTTTCGTAGATGTTTCGTCTGTCATATCTGGAAAATATAGAATGAGAGATTAGAACATAAAATATTAGGGCACATACGGCAATAATATTTTCCATACATCATAATACAATAAAAAGGCTAAAGAGGTGAAAAAGTAATTTGCACACTTTGTGTTATCTCTCCCCCAGCAGTGGAGCTTCCCATGTGCGGTGGAACAAAATGTTTTTTTATCACTCCAGATTACCCTTCCCCAGTATACATACTGCTGGGCGAACTGGAGGCGACCTTGGCGATGACGTTCGGTCAACCTCTTTGATGGCTGGTGTTCGGTGATGTATACCATCTGCGTGCAATCTTTTTCTCACCATTCGACTTGTTACTGGGAGCTGCAAGTCTTTTTGTATTTTAACTGCATTGGTGAAGGGGTTTGCCTCCACCATCTCCCTGATCTGAGCATCTTGTTCTTCGGTTAGTATGTTTTCTGTTATTGAAAATGTGTTTTGTTTCGGTGAAAGGAAAAGTCTGACTTCTTTAGTTCGATCAGCTGCTACTAGATGGTGCACCTTCGAGAAGCACTTGCTAACTTCTCAGCGAATTTGCAGATTTCTATTTGATTTGCTGCCATACATAGAAGTTTGAAGTATGAGGCGTTTTCTACATTCAAGAAATATGCAAATATCATTATTAATTGTTGTGTTCAAATAAAGGGGGAATGATAACAATTTTAAAAAGTCGCCTTTGAAAACATTCCCCTACAAATCCAACGATAATTAATACTGCATGTTTTGCAAACACTTATTTGAAAAAAAAAAAAAAAAAAAAATCTAATGCTTATTTCGTTTCTAAAAATAGATATTAATACACTTATTGGCTATTTATATTTTACCAATCCCGCTCTTTGTTACAAACAACCTAGGTTTTCGCCTCATTCATAAAAATACCATTTACACTATGTTTACATGAACAAGGTTGCCAGATGTACAAAAGTGGGCCCCCGCATGTGTACTGAAATATAATTCCGCAACTATACAACCAATAGTAAAAGTAAAAACAAATCTTAAGAGAGGCAAAAGGAGAGGCAAACCTCTGAAGGGCATAAAAGGCTTGTTAGGTTGTTAGATTGTATGTAGTTGAATGGTAGCTAGAGAACTGTTAAGCTCTAGTTGCATCTTGTGAATAAACAAAGATTCTGAATCATACGGACTTGCGGAAAAAATCTTACGGACTTAGCCTTACCGTATTTTAGAAAATTTTCTCTAAGTTCGTAAGATCTAGCTTTCCTCTCAGGAAACCACCTTTCTCAGCAATGCGACACCATTCACACACACTAGATCACCCGTACACTAAGGCTGATTTTAAAATTCTGTCCACTTTTTCCAACAGGATTGACCTCCTATTCCAAAACATTCACTACAAGAAGCTACTTAACCTGGGAATGATATCAATCACAAAGTTGACAAAAGCAAAGTAATTTTTAACCTTTCAAGGAGAACTCTCACTCAAAGAGAGGAGGATGTATTGGCCCTTGGTCTAGACTTTTGCCTAAAACAAAAAACATTTTCTCCAATTTGAAAATGTTTGTCATATGATTAAACGATACATTAATAAAAAAAAAAATCAACTCAGTTATCAACTATAATTCTTTTTTGGCTAATGTTATGTACACCCACCATGTACGTGATTTCAAAGCTAATGCTACTGACCGTGAACATGAACAAATCTTGGAAAACCTAAAATTTGATAGCAGTATCATAATAACTAAACCTGACAAGGGCAAGGGGTAGTTATCCTTAATAAATCTGATTACTTGCAAAAATTACTGTCAGTACTTTGAGACACCTCAAAACTTAGAATGATGACTACTGAACTCACTCAAACTGAAGACAAATATAACAAAACCACACGTCCTCTAAAACCGTATATTGAATACGAGGCGGTGTATGAATCTATTTTTGCAAACGGCTCCCAACCTGGACATCTATATGGCCTTCCCAAAGTACACAAAAATGGCTCACCTTTAAGGCCTATAACTTCCTCAGTCGATACTTTTAATTATAGTTTAGCTTAATTTTTGGTACCCATCATCCATCACTTAACATTTAACCAGTATACTATCATAAATTCCACAGATTTTGCAAATGAGAGACGCAAATTAAAGATTGATGACTCTATGATAATGGCCTGCTTTGAGGTAGAGTCCTTATTCACAACTACTCTCAACTACCTAAACACGCCAGTATCAGGTTCACGTGGGAAATGGAGCAAAATAACACAACTACCCTTTTTAGACACCCTAATTACAAAAGATAATGTATTTTATATTGTTGTGGTGTGTTACAAAGGAAATTCATCCCTAAACTTGTACAAGTTAGTTTACGGTAGACAGTGGAATGTAAACTACCATTATCTTTTTTGTAATTAGGGTGTCTAAAAAGGGTAGTTGGTTATTTTGCTCCATTTCACACGTGAACCTGATACTGGCGTGCCGGGTGTTTAGGTAGTTGAGCAACTTTTCAACATGTGACTTGTCCTTAAACAGCATGGAGGTGTCAACATATATATATATTTTTTTTGTATAAAATTGGCCTAAATTCGGAGGACAGAGTTGTAACCAAATTACTTCATGGTGGCACTCTATAGGAGTATGTTGTTTGCAGGAGTTAGACGTGAACGTGACACGGCAGACTCGCGCCTCAGCTGGCCTTCGAGCACCAGCCCTTCTTTGGCCCTTGCGTCAATCGGAGCCCGGCACTTACTGCGAATCCCCTCATCATGTTTTCAAAGAAGTGAACACTTGATGTAAAACACCGTGCGATGCAGGAAAAGTGGAGAATATCGTACTTTTTGCTGAAGGTGTGGTTTTTGATCTACTCATGATTGTGTCACGCATACTGTATATTAAGGTGAAATATGGCCCCTTGGAGTAAATGAGTCTGACAGTCCAGATATATAAAAAGACAATATAGTTAACTTAAACAAGATCTGCTACAGGAAAAAGCTCATTGTAAGTAAGGAAAAAATGGGAAGTACAGGTACAAGAGCCTTGAAGCCTTGAAGATTTCTTTTTTGATATAAACTGGGAAATAATCCTGGATGAAGAGAACACTGATGTAAAATATTCAACATTATGCGATAAATAAGTAGACAGTTTGTGTCAAAATTCAAAAGTGAAGCAAAAAATACCCAAAGGTGACTAAATGGTACATGCAAGAAAATTTTGAGAAAGAAGCAATTCCTATGAAAAGATTCAGGAGACAGATCTCAAGCAGCATTTGAAAGATTTTAAGTTGGAAGAAATGAGTTCATCCAAACCGTTGCCTTTCACTCCACCTAAATGGAGTGCAAGGCACACTCCTCAAATAGATGAAAGGCATATTACATGAAAGGCAAATGAGCACAGTGATTAAAGGGAAGCATTTTACATGGAGATAATTAACTAGCCGAGTACCTCAGTAATCGGCTTGGTGCCGATTATGTTTCATGAACGATTTAAAGGAAAAGACCGGTTCTGGTGCACTACTTTGCATAAATCTAGGCCCTGATATCATAAAAACCAATTAATAGTCAATTGGTGCCAATACGGTGGCTTACCTTATTACTATAGGCCTTTTTTTATCTTAATAGCAGGCATAATATCGTCTGCTGCAAAAAAAACGACCTACAGCGCCACCAACACGCCGATGATGTCACACCATGTATACAGCTCCAGCTGATTTTTACAATACACAGCTGATCACAGAGAAGCGGTCACGGTCATGGCTGACAGAGGAAGCGACTATGATTCTTCGTCTGATGAGGAATCCTGCAATTTAAATTTATATATATATATAATTATTATTATATTATTATTATTAAAGATTATTATTATTATTATTATTATTAAAATATTATCTACATATATATATATATTATAATATATATATATATATCTAGTAATATATATATTATAGTATATATATTATATATAT
>NC_051429.1:1188662-1191955 GCF_015228065.2 Penaeus monodon | reverse complement strand
AGCCGAATTTTTCAGGAAGGGCCCAGGCCCACTCTAGTTCCCGCTACGGGGGTCTCAAATTCGTGCCCAAGCCTGACTTCCTTTGGGTCCCCCCAAGCCTCCCCACCCCAGAATTGCAACCTGATGGGTAGACCCCGCCCAAAGGGAAAACGAGCTGGGTGCCCAATAGCCTGAGTTGGCGACCCCAATTTATGCAGGAACTGTCCCTGCCGTCCCGGTATAAGGGCCCTTTTGAAGACACCACCCTTGGTCCCTTGCATAGGGCGGCTTCTCCTAATGCTCTTGTTGATCGAGTTCAGGGCCCCTGTTCCCCAGGCCATCCGTCTATTGACATTTTTTTTCTGACAGCCTAGATTTTGAACTACCCCCAAGAATGAAAAAACTTCTGTAACTTAAACGTCCTCGCCGCAAACATGGATCAATGAACGGGTTCCCCTAACGGGAATCAGCAAGTCCTGATGAACTGTCATTGCCCCTTCCAGCAGTGTCCGAGCCTACGCACCATGGAGTGACACAAGACTTGATTACCATTCAGCGAGCCATGCGACCACTTCAGTGCCTCAAAAAGCTAGGTAGAGGAATTCTGTTTTTGCTTTTGGGGTTACACCAAGGACCCGGGCTGCTTGGTGTTACGTGCTTGGGAACCCTACGAAAAAATTTGGGGGTCCATCAGAGACTGCCTAGTGAACCCATTGGCACACTCCTCCCCTTAGTCGTCCAAGTAAAACCCCCTTGGGGCCATGGAGGGATGGGGATTTTTGAAGTGGCCCCCGGGGGTAGCCAAAAACCAGCCTATGATCAGTGCCAAAAACCCGGGTACTCGGTAAACCCTACATTCGGAGGAACCTCATCGCATGCTGACAAGTATGGGGTCGTCTCCTGCCCTGTCCCGTATTGCTGTCCCCATGCCCCAGAAATGGGGGTTTGGACCGGGTTTAAGGGCTAAGATCCTCATTTTCGGGGCTAGCAAAGACCCGGGAAGGAGGCTATTCCCCTCCCGGGATCAGCTCTACACAGACATTCTAGCCCTCGGTCACAGCTGGATCCCGTTTTGAAGTCACCCAGAACAATGGAATATCTTGCGGGGGGAATTGTCTGCCACGATGCGATTTTGGGCATAGAAGCCTCTTTTCATCGGTTTACATACTAGTAGGAGCGTAACGCAAAAGAGAATAAACCCAAAAACCCATGCTTCAGTCTCTTATAAAGTCATAAAACCGGGTACCTCAATACCGAGGGCTGAAGACGGCTGGAGATGGCTATGGCTAGCCCCTGGAGTTGGGACCATCGCTGGGGCCCCGACCCTGTAGTGTCCCCACCCATATTACGTGCCGCTACAGCTTTCACCCAAGAGGGCAGCCCCCTTTAAACTCCCCCCGTCACCCCCAATTCCCCGATAGCAGAAGTAACCCTACCCTGCCGCAAGGCCCGGAGTCCAACGCCTACATGGAAAGGTCGCTAAATTAGCCTTGGTGGTCATCCGGGGTGAACCCCACCTCTCCGCCCCCGCCGAACTGCCCCAAAAAAGGGGGGTCGGCTGCTGTGGGGCCCCCCATCCACCTTTGCCCCACAAGCTTTTGGGGGGCTGGTGCTGCCGGGGGGAGGCGGGAGAGTAAATCTCGTCCAATCCTGTCCCCCAACATTTGCCCTCCCAGCGGCCCCACAACCCGCCTGTTGGGGGGGTGGGTGGGACTGCCCCCTCCCCCAGCACACCTTTTTATTCCTCATTGCCGTGGGTCTTTGGGGAAGGAAGGGGAAGGGCCCCCCCCCCCCGACCGCCCATTACCCTGGGGGTAGGGGACGGAGTTGGTACGGACCCCAGAGCGTGTCCACATCCCGGGTGGGCCATGCTCTTACCTCGGGGGGCCCTGCTGCCCCGAAATCCCCCCCATTTAGCCGGGGCCCGCAAGGGCCCATTACCCTGGGTGGCCCAGGGGCATGCAGAAGTCTTATGGGGGAGGGGCGTTTCGCGGGGAGACGATGCAAAGGGCAAAAGGGCATTAAATCATCTACCTCCACCCATCGCTTAACACCTTGCCCGTGAAGCCCCCATTAAGTGAAAATATTAAATTTTATATATAATATATAATATATATATTATAAAATAAAATTTTATTATTTATTGAATTGTAATAATATATATATATAATATATAATTTAATTATATTATAATATAATTTATATGAATATTGTATATAATATATATATATTATATAATATATATATATATATATAATATATATATATATATAATTATATATATATATATACACACCAACTTTAATGAATATATGCATGTGGTGGTATTTGTGCATTTACATATTACCTTATATATATGAAAAATTTTTTTCCATGTCCTCTGGCGTTATTAATTTATATAAATTAAAAATAAAGTAAATTTTTTTCCTTTTTACAATTAAAATGAAAAGTCATATGAAGCATTTTTCCCCACATGGAGCGGAGTACGTCTTTTGATCCCCCTGATCAGTTACGCAGAAAATTAGTTACCAGTGTAAAAAAATTTTAGGTACTTAAAAAAGGTCACAGGGAAAAGAAAGTTTTTGGCTTCGAAAAAATGCCATTAAATATTTGGACAGCAGAAATAAAAAAGGTTTTCCCTTAATAATGTTAAAAAAAAGGTTCCTCTTAGATAAAAATTTTTTGTTTTTGTACAGTCTTGGTTCGCACGATATGTCTTCTCGGGGTGAAAGCGCATATATATATATAATATTATTATTATATATATATATATATAATATATTATATATAATATATATATTACACACAAAAGCCTTTTTGATAAACCTTGTGGAGTATGGTTTCCTCTCTCAAATTTCTCATAGATACGTTATTTCGAATTCACATCTGTTTGGCTTCTCACGTATGTACTTTTATGTACCCCCCAATTTTTATTTATATTTTTTTTGGTGAGTAGGGTAGAATTGCAATTTCAAAATTTTAAACAGTCCTTTGTTGTTCATATATGATAAATATGACTAACTAGTTTTTCTTTCCCTAAAAAGGCCCTTTTTGCAAATATCAAGCTGTATGGTTTTCCTTTGTAGTAACCTTTTTGGTTCACAAGACTGTTTCCTGTGAGAAGGCCCCCATTGCAATATCACATCGTATGGGTTCTCCATTTTTATTATTTGAACCCTTTTTAAATGCTTTTGGGGCGAATGCCTTATTGCAAAAATCAAATTTTTTTGGTTTTCCTTTTTAGCACTTTCATAGGTACTACATGAGCTTTCCTGAGAAGGGTTTTTTGCAAAAATCACGTTGTATGACTTCTC
>NC_051429.1:1166162-1176162 GCF_015228065.2 Penaeus monodon | reverse complement strand
ACATGACGCATCATAAGAGAAATAATGAAACAAATGATGTACTACAGACAGTCTCCCCTCCATGCAGGTGGACCGGTGACATAGATTAATGATCACAGCGTAACCACACAACCTTGTCGAGAGTGAAGCAGGAATAATGTAGGTGGACAAAATCGCTCCACTTTCAATGTACGTACATGAAATGTGAAAGTCAGGCCAGTGACCGTAACGGTAATCAGTGACCTTGACGAAACCGCAAACTCGCAACAATGTCCACAACAACATAATCATAACCCCGGAAATCAGTACTTACTTTCACATGTGCATTTTATTTCGTACTGCGCATCATAAGAGAAATAATGAAACAAATGATATACTACAGATGATTATCCCCTCCAATGCAGTAACCGGTGACATAGATTAATGATCACCGCGTAACTACACAACCTTATCGAGAGTGAAAGCATGATAATGTAGGTGGACAAATCGACCACCTCTGTACTTACATGAATGTGAAAGTAGTCTGAACCGTGTACGTAATCATTGACCTTGACGAAACCACAAACCGCAAACCGCAACCAATGTCCACAACACATCATACCCGAAATCCTTAACCTACTTTCACATATGCATTTTATGTTCGTACATGACGCATCATAAGAAAAATAATGAAAACAATGATGTACTACAGAACGAGTATCCCTCCACTTGTAGGTGACCGGTTGACATAGATCAATGATCACAGCGTAACCACACAACCTATCGAGAGTGACAGCAGGTTAATGATCACAGGTCAATTACTATACCCATACTAACGATGGCTTAACGCGCACCACCTTGCGTTGAAAATGGTGCATCATAACAGAAAGATGAACAACTGAACATGTATTAACCTAATCAATATCCGTATCCGAATCAATTACTCATAGCCTAGTGATGTAGACGAGGATCTCCTCCAATGCAGGTTGACATAGATCAATGATCCCAGCGTAACCACAAAACGTGTCGAAGATGAAAGCAGTAACCACCATACGTAGCTAATGATGACTCCACGCACACCTTACAGCCCAAATAGTACATCATAACAGAAAGATGAACCAATATCCGTACCGAAATCATTACCGTAGGCAGATGCTACGAATGACTCAACCGCGGCTCCCTCCCATCCACACGCAATATTTCACCATGTTTAATTGTACCGAGATCCGAGAATTGATATCTGTACAGACGAGGAAACCGTCTCTCCTAATGACTGAACTGTCAAAATTCATAATAAATAGGTCACACAGAAACGCAGGTCTGCTAATGACCGTAATTTCTGCTCCTCTCTCACTGTAACCAGGATAGAATACAATTAAGTTGTAAGGGGATTATAAAAATTCGCCATACAATATAGACCTTTATTTTCGATGTATCAACCTTTGGCAATCATGCACCATGTTTGATCTTGTAACTGAAATCGATAATTAATCCTGATAAGACGAGTGATCCCCCTCTTTAATTTTCATTCATAATCCACATAAATGTCGCCTCTAATGATGCCTAACCTGAATGATTCCTCCCCTCTCCGAAGTAATAAGAAGAATCTGAATAAGAGGAAGAAGAAGCACACAAAAACAAACATGCACCAGCTGGTGACCATACGCCAAAGTCCGAGACAGGGAACACCGCCTTCCCGTTCCTACTGCCCCCGATCCACATTCCCTCATATCCCGATAGGAAGCATAATGGTAGAGGAGAAGACGCAAACAAAAATATCCAAAAGAACGATGGACGTACTAGTTCCTACCCTTTTCCCTCCCCCTCCCCCTCCCCTCACACCACAATATTCACCATGTTTGAATTTGTAACTGAATTCGATAATTAATCCTGCTACAGAACGAGTGGACCACCCTTCTAATTCATCTATCCATAAATGTCCTCCTCTAATGATGACTATACTCTCACCTAAAGGGTGGGTCTCTACTCCTCTCCAAAGCAATAATAACGAATAAGAATAAGAGGAAGAAAAGCACACAATCAAACAAAAATGCATACAGCCTGCTGACACACGCAAAAAAGTCCGAGAACATGGAAGCTCCATCCCCAGACCCACATTCCCCCATATTCCGTTAGCGGGAGCATAATGGTAAAAGTCTTGACACGTCGGTTACGTTAAATCGCCAAAACATTCCCATACTAAGAATTCATGCAAATCAAGGATTATAAAATACTTTTTGTTGTAATCAATATGTCTTTATTAAGGTCTTCATATTGCCCTTATAGTACAAAAAAACAGACACAAATACAAATCTATCGCCCCGAATTCTATAACGAGATTATAATATGATCATTTCTTCTTATTCAAGAGTAATGACGTGGCGGTGCACTCTCTCTTGAGGTGTAAACCACCCAGAAAAGGAAATCCATTTTAACCCTTCCTAATTGACAATGGGTTCGCATTACGAATACAAGACAAAAATAATAATGCATTGATACTACCCATTTTCTCACTCCATATCATATATAAAAAAAATAATTGCAAAGACCTAATCAATATCTTACAAATGTTTCCAATGCATGATTAACAAATGATGCAACTCATAGAAAAAAAAAAAAAAATATCGCACTAGAAATTTCTTAACTTCGCAGGAACGATTGATAAAACTTGCGAACTCCTCCTTCTTTTTACATGTTATACTCAGTCGTTCTTACATCCCAAAGGTATCTTCACAATAAAATACAATTCAGTGAAAAGGATCATGACACTCTTGTTGGAGCCCAACATGCCTTTAATATAACTTTCAAGAACACAAACTCGCGTCCTAACAGGTGATAACACAAATAAATAAAAATAACAGGCCTATATTTTTTGTGTAATGTAAATGCGATAACTACCACTAAAAACGCCGTTTGAAAATTGCAGGCTTATACAAACAGTTTAATTACCTAACAGGTTGAAAAGTCACCGTTTTATTCTATTTAGAGAGGCATTAATAGGGTTTTTCGAACGCATCTGCGCGAGACCAAAGACGGGTTTCCCCTCCTTTCGTCTGAAAACAGTTAATTATCTACCAACTAGACCTACCACCCTGTCCCCCACGTGCTGACCAGCCTATGTTTTGCTATTACCCTCCAGGGGCAATGCGGTATATTTCTCCTAAAATGTTCCAGCCTCAGTTCTCAATTTTGTACAATCTACAATTCAAACTAGGAAATAATGTTTCAGCTTTTCCCCATATGTATAACTCTGTGCACGCCAATAACAGTGCATTCTCTTCTGATAATAAAAAGACCAGGGTAAACACTGATTAGGGATCCTCTGTGTGTTATGATATATAAGAAAAAGTGAATAGAACAGAAGGTGACTAGCTTTTCAGTAATTTACTCCCCTCACAAAATTGTCTAGAGTACCCCTCCCACAAAGTATATACGAGAAAAGGAACTATGCAATGGTAACCACTAATGTTTGGTTACTATAGTTTCACTTCATCTAGCAATAGCTGTTATTTGGTCTCCTACATGAACGGGAAAAATCTTGTAAAAAGACACAAATAACGCTTGCCGACGGAAATATCCAACTAACCTTTACTCTTCTCGATTCCTGCATGTTCTTTCTCACCAGTCTACAACATGCTATAAGAGACGGGGCTAGATAAGTTGCTATCTTTAAGTCGGACTACGGCGATTGTAGTTTTCATTATCTAGCAAATATGGTTTTTTTGTCTCCTACAAGAACGGGAAAAATATTATAAAGGACACAAATAACCTTGCCACGGGTAAATTCAACCACTTACTTCTCGATTTTCCCCGTCCATTGCCTTTTCTACAAATATGCCGCAAGAGTGGCCGCTTAGAATAAGTTGTTATCTTTAAGAGACGATCACCTCACCGCCGTCTATGGTGATTTTTTTTTTCGCAAAAACGTCTTTTTCAGCCCCGTTTTTTTAAGAAACAGCTTTTTTTCTCAAATCCCCCCAACAAGAGAGAAATTTTTTTTTTACTTTTGGCACTGAAAAAAAAAAACTTGACACTCGATCTCTTTAATATTTTTGAATATCTTAATAAAAAGTCAAAACCAAATGAAAAAAAAAAAAAAAAAACTATTTCTTAACATTTTTTTCTTATGATTTTTACTATGCCCCTAGTTGTTGTAGTACGAAAACTTTAAAGGGGCCCCTAAAAACTTTTTTTACTTCAAAAATAAAAAACCCCTTATAACAAAAGGGCTTTCCTTAATTATTTTCCCTTTTAGCACTATTTCTTTATAAAAAACGAATTTTTATAAGATTGAAAAAAGGGAAAATAATATACTCTCCATTTTATAAAGCTTTTATATTTACGTGTATTGGACAATGACAAGTAAATTCGCCTAAACAGGGATTTTTTGCCCAAGGATTTTTACCCCGGGATAAAAAAAAAAAAAAAAAAAAAAAAAAAAAAAAAAAAAAAAAAAAATTTATATATATTATTTATAATATTATATAATATATATTATTTATTATATTATAATATCACACACCCTCGATGCGAGGGTTTTAGCAGACGCATGTGATTTTCCAACGAAAATTTTGATGCGTTTTGTTTTTTTTCTTTTTTTAACCGAGTTTAACAATTAAAATTTATTTTTAATCAAACGTTCTTTGCGAAATATAAAAATAAAGGTCTTTCTTGTTATGTGTCTCTTTAGATATTCTTTTTTTACAGGCAGTAAAGGGTATATGAAAGAACATACAGTCGGGAGGTAAGTTATAGAGAAAGGTTAAAAATCCAGTCCAAAACGGGAAAAGCCCAAACCAAGCTTTTTTCAAAGAAAGAAAAAAAGCATTTGTTTAGGAGAAAAAATATTCGCTTACCTCATAAAAGGGGGGGAAAAGCTTCTTTTCTAACTTAGAGAAAGCAAAATGCCTTTTTTTAAATCTATATAAACTGAGCATTTTTTTTTTCAGATTTGGGGAAAATATATGGTAAGTTTTTAAAATGTTATGCATTGCTATCATTAAACAAAAGTCTTTTTATCTAAAGACCTTCCAACTCGCAATTTTCCAGAAAACACGCCAAAAGCCGGTATCAGGAAACTTGTCACAGAAAATGATTACCACATACTAAAACCTAATAAAACGTGCGAAGTGAGGAAGAGGCGACAATAGAGCGAAAAACCGTAATAACGAATATTAATGAATATTACCATAAAATCGCACCCCCCCTTCATCTTTTCCCAAGGAAAACCCCCATTTTTTAGATCTAGAAATTTTAGAAATGCTTGCCTGGGTTTGTTGATTTCGTAGAAATCGTTCTTCACACCCTCGTTCCGCTATCACGCTGTTTCCCTATCAAAACATCATATCTTTTTGGGAGGCCTCACCCTTCTCCTAAATCTGCTCCCCCCTCCCCTCTCCCCTCATAGCGCGATGCTGTATTTACCCGGGGTGTAAAAAAAATGGGGGTTAAATCACAATTAAGCATAACATAAACTTTAAAAACACAAAATTATTTACATTGACTTAGAATTGGGGGATTTTATAGTCTACGTTGGGGTTCCCTTCAAAGAAACAAAAAAATTTAAAAAAGAAACTTAAAACTAATTGCTTTCTTAGTATAAAAATAGATAATTTCTCGTTGACGAATAACAATCAACATATACAAAATTTTCCGGATAAATTTTTCAGAATTTATAATTCCATCATTATTCAAATTTTTTCTTCTCGCTTTCCTCGCAAATTTTTTATTTTTTCCCCTTTGCCAAAAAGAAATAGACGGGAGAGGCCACGATTTCTGTCTTCTGGGGATGTCACCTCTTCGGAAAGGGGCATTCAGATTCTGATAGAGGCTTATAAAAATAACAACCGCTCCAGCCCCTTTAAAGCAGTTTTTATCAAATTTTTCCTTTTGTAAAGTGTAATTTTTTATTCTTTAAAAGACGATAATGCTTACCAATGGTTCATAATGTATTTTTTGCATAAAAGTACCATCTACCTTTTTATCAAAAAAGAATAACAAAATACCAAAAAATATTAACAATTTTGTTTAGAAAAAAAAAACATTGATCGATTGATTGATTATTTAAAATTTTCGCTCCGCCTAAGGCAAAAAACCAATAAATTATCTAAAATCATTCGAGTAATTTTCTTAAAGTAAAAGCTATTTCATAAATATTAGATCCTTATATTTTGTTTTAAAAAGACCCCTTAGGGAAATAGTAAGTCCTCTTCACAATCCTCCATACATTTCCAGTGAGACAATACAACTCGGGGAATGCTGCCAACATTTCCCCCCTAAATGTGCGACCGCCAATGGCACTCCTCCAATGTGGGGCACTTTTAGCTGTCATCAGTGACCGTTCTCGCCTTGTTAACAAAACTTCTCTTGGCGGTTACTTAAAATCATTCAGCTTTAACCCTACTTTTACACGTCTTTTTCGTCTCAGAGAATATTTCTCCCTGTAATGCGACTGCACCTAGAAGGGGTTATTTTTCCCGCACGCGCCGCACTCATCACTGACGCGGATGCGCGCGCGGGGAAGTAAAACCGCACGCGGCGGCTGCGGTGAGGGTAAATATGTGCCGAAAACATTTCCGAAGGCAAAGAACCCCCGACAACCTAGCCCTTCTAAGGGAGGCTGTCAGGGATGCCGGAAACGCCAGAAAAAGTGAGGCAGGAAAAGTGCTGGAATGGTTTTAGCCTTCGTTACCATCCCACCCTCTCAAAAACTATGGAAAAACGGTCAAGCGAGCCCCAGCCCTCAGCCCCGAGATGCACGCACTACGACCCCCAGTCAAGGCCCAAACAGACTGGCGCACGATTTCTCTGCGAAAACGAGTGAAACACCCTGCCAGCCAAACTGGGGGGCAAGCCCAAAAACGCCTCAACCAGA
Organism: Penaeus monodon; assembly: GCF_015228065.2. Taxonomy (NCBI): domain Eukaryota; kingdom Metazoa; phylum Arthropoda; class Malacostraca; order Decapoda; family Penaeidae; genus Penaeus; species Penaeus monodon. Next base: position 1,169,330 of record NC_051429.1, on the reverse strand, counting down.
CGACTTGCTCACATCAGAGAAAGGGCAGCCAAACCCCGATAACTGATGTTATCTTTTTCTGAGGGAACTAAAGATCATATAAACCCAGTTCCCAACACACCCCCCAGACTCTGAGGGGATCCCTTTTCCCTCATTTCCCACTGGACGGGTGGGTGAGTTTGCTTTCCTGAAACCATCAAGCCCTGGGAAACTTCCACTTACCCCCAAGCTGGAAGAGGGCTACCATATTTTCCCATCCCAAACCCCGGGACCCGGGGAAGTACTGCCCCATTCTCTTCTCAGCTGTTGGCCAAGACTCCCGAAGGGGGTTGAACCGCTCCGATGGAAAATGGGAGCCCCGCACGAACCCCCCGGTTCACCAAGGGCATGAGCACAGCGCACAGCATAGCCTGCTCCTGAGCACAATAAACACGGCACATCGTGGTAGTATTCCCTTGCCGGGAGAAGGCTTTCAAATTGGCAATCCTCTTCCCATTCAGGAGAGCCTATCCAAAAGGAAACAAGGTAAGCTCTTGGCCCTTGGATAGGGCTACTTTACGAATAGAACAGCCAGAGTAAAATTCCAAGGTCCCTTTACGCACATGCCCTAGAAAATGGAACCCACAGGGGTTGGTTCTCATCCACCCCTTTTTTAATACTTTAATGTTTGTATCCTCAACATAAACCCCCCATTGGGGGTGCAAGACATCTCCTATGCAGACGATCTCGTATCTCTCCACTGGACCACACTGCCAAACAAAGCCCAGCTTTTTGGGAACTGGTATCCGAGGAGTGTTGCAAAAGGGGCCCCTAAGATCTCTGCCAAACCAAAGCCGGCTCTGGACAGAGAGTTAAAGGGAAAAAGTCTAAAAAATCCAGGGAATGGACTTGGAGGGGGGTCAGGACTCCCTTTACCTTGGGGAAAGGATAGACCGGCCCTCCCCTTTCCCCGCAGGAGGCCCATCCCTGCTTGCCGAACAAAGGCAAGACTGTCTGTCATGAGGAAGGTGGAAGAGGGATGGGGGGCCAGACACAGAGTAAAGATCATTCTATGTACAGCTGTCGGGCCCCATTGTAGACTATGCCTCCCTCGCTTGATTGGCTTTAAGAGAAAATAAAAAGACCGACGGGAGACAGCCCAAAAACGAAGCGCCGGGTCATTCTGGGTGCCCCAAGGGGGGCGAAGGCCCCAAACCCCCTAGTGGGACAAATTTCCCCCCCTGGCCTCACGAATTGATCAAAACGGCAGCACAATTTTATCAAAGGTCATCCAGCTCCAGGAACACAAGCCTAACAAAAAAATAGTCAGACGCCTAGAACAAGAAAACGAGCTGTTTGCAAAAAACTCCGGCGTCTCCAAGCCAGGTGTTAATACGCCTCGCTCAAAAAACCACTGCGGGCCCAAAGGGCAGGGACCCCCACACCCTGACTTTGTCGAAGCTCCGCCGGGGCACAAACCTCGATAGAGTTCTCGGCTGAATGGCAAACAAAAAAAACGAAATTGTATGCCTGCCTAAAGGGAGAAACCCAGGGGATTTCAACCATCACCCCCGGGAGCGAACATATACCGGTGGATCGGGCATCCCTTGACCCACACTACGGGGCCGGCTTCCAGCAAGGGGTGCCACAAATCCAGAGGGGAAAAGACAACGCCTCCTCGCTACAGGGAGGGGAGTTGCTATCATGGGGCACGGGCCCGCGTCCGGGGAGGGAAGGACACGTGGTCTACACACGACTCCAAAGGGGCCGTCGACTGTCTTTACAGCGCTCACCCCTGACAAAATCTACCTTTGATACCATCCTCACCTGGGGACGACGATTTTTGCCAGGTAGAAGAACTATCATAAACTGGGTTTTCCCGCCCAAGGGTCAGAGGCAAGAGCTTGCGGGCAGATTTGCCGAAAAGGCAGGGGTATGCCCCCTAAACCCATGATAAAATCAAACCGAAAAAATTTCTAGGGGGAAATGTACGGTGCGGGCCCCTCCTTCCTCCTCAGCTTCCAGAAGGAAACAGTACCCCCCCGGGCCCGCTGGGACTCAGATGCCACAGCTATGAACCCTGGCACTCTCTGAAATAAACAACAGAGTACCCAAGTCATTCGACAGAAGCGCCTAGGTTTTCCACTGTGCATGGCAGATTATACCAAAACCCTAGAACGTGAAGAGAGGTGTTCATGCTTTTCGGGAGCCAAAAGCCACATTTTACATTACTTTAAAAATTTCGTGCAACCCCCAATTCCTAAGACAAAGCCCGCAGAAAAACAGCGGGCTGCGGTAAAAAGATAAACGAGATGCTACACCCGGTACAGGAGCGCCTGCTGGCAATCTCACCGCCACGGTAAGCACGGTGTCAGACCAACAAAGAGACAGCCATAAAAAACTACACGGCCGGGGGCCCTAAGTGAAAGGCCCGGGGGAAACCAAACTTCGCAAAATTTAAGCAGCAAGCAAAATTATGGGTAATATTTTTGGTTTCGGGTATGATTTGTTAATCACTTTAGTGGTTTCTTTTTGTTATGATGCACCCTTTTCAACCGTAAGGTGTGCTGTTAGCCATCGTAGTTGGTTTGTGATTCCCCCCCTGACCCTGTGTCTTAACCCCTTTCACTCACGAAAGGTTTTTGTGGTTACGCGGTGATCATTTACTATGTACCTTCACCTGCATTGGAGGGGATTCGTCGTAGCACTAATTTTTTCTTATTTCTCTTATGATGGGCTGTACGAACTAAATGCCTTGAAAATATTTATGATTTCCGGGGATTTATTATATTGTTGTGTTATGTTGTTGTGGGTTTCGGTTTGCGGGTTTTTGGGTTTCGACAAAATCACTGATTACGTCCGGCATGACCCACTTTTACATTCATGTACGTGTGTGAAGGTATTCAATTGTGTCCACCTACCCACTACTTGTAATATAATTTATCATATATATATTATTATAATATATATATATAATATATAACCCCTATATTAATATATTAATATTATTAAATTTATTGCTACCCAGTGGGGGCTTTGTTCTGTGCAAAACATGTGTTAACTGAAGGGACCCCGGGCAAACTGACGCAGCTGGCTGTGGCGGAGGGGCGAGGAACAGCCAAGAGACAGTTTGGGTGCGCCCTTGAAGACCCCCGTGGTGCCTTTGGACTGATAAACTTTGGGGTTGCCCTGTTATAAGCGTATCGTGGC
>NC_051429.1:1150003-1166062 GCF_015228065.2 Penaeus monodon | reverse complement strand
AATAATAAAAAAAAAACTGAAAATAAAAAATAAAAAAAAAGAAAATATTGCTAGGATGATAAAATAATAGAAAATATACAAAATTTAAAAAAATAAAACAATAATAATAGAAATAATTACAAAAATTTCAATAATGAAAATTTTAATACTAAAAAAATATATAATAAAAATAAATAAATATTATAAATAAATGTTAAAAAATATAATTTTTCCCTTACCCTGGTCATATAATTTTTTGATAGGAGGAAGAGCATTTATCATTAATCAGTCACAATACAATTGAGCAACATGATAGGCATTCTTGTCATATACGAAAGGAAAAAAGCCAACTTTGGAATGCGCTTAGCAAAAAGGTCGTTTGATAACAACCCTCGATGAGACTAAGACATATTTTGACACTAGAAGAGTTCAGAAAGTTTTTTAAAGGGGTTTAAAATAGCACACAGGAAGTATTGGCCCATGTCACCATCCAGTATTTTCAGGGGAAATATGTAGATTTTCCAAGTTGTAGTTTCTCTCAAGAGGTAATATTGAGCTCCTTTCCAATTTCCCCATACACAAAAGAATCTTTTGAGGTGCAGCGTTAACTCCCTTAAAAATGGAGGCTGAATGTATGGCTGGCCATGTGAGAGTCCATTTGTTTTAAATATTGACCCAAAATCTGAGCACTTTGAGTTTGGGGGACAAGTAGGGCCAGGTCAGAAAAAAAGCCCAAAAACCAAAAAAAACACTCGCCCTTTCCCAACTAGAAAACCCGTTAGAGATGAAAAGTGTTTGAAAAAAAATTTAAAAAAGGGTTCGGCTGATCTGTGAATATCCGCTATCCCAGGCCTCAGATTGGGCAGAGTGCTTATGATTTCAAAATAAACTTTGAGAGGTTATCATTTTCTAATGGGTGGCGGGCAAATTTTATTAGTTGAGGGGCCGGTATTTTTTGTGACATGTACATGTACAAAAACGGGTATAAAAACCCAATTACTTTGACGGGGGTATGAAAAACGGTTTTGGGCTTGACTTTTTATTTCTGAGATTGACACACGCAGTATAAAACACACAAGAATGTCAGTTATAATGGGCCCGCCGGAGGTCAGGGGTCAGCTCCCCCGGAGAGAGGGCGGGTGCCTTAGTGCGAGGGTAGCTTAGCACAAATCCCGGAAAGAGGTCAGAAAAAAAATGTGACTCCCCCCTCGCTGAGCGGGGGGTTTCTTATTGGGCATTGGATCCCGGGGAAAACAGCCACGTGGTCACTGGTAATAGAAATAAAATTTACCCAAAATCCGAAACAGAAATAAAATTTATCCACATTTATAGCTCGGCCACCTACTCGCCCCTCGCCCTCGAGGCGCCTCAAGGGTGCCCAACTTGGGGCGTTGTTCTCGTGCGGCCCTGGTTCAATTCGTGGCTCCCCGCCCATGTTTCCTATCCTCCTGGCCCCTGGTGTAATTGCCGTCCTCGATTACAACGCCCTCGAAAGTCTGCACGGGTCCCCCTTGCTTCGATTGTCTTGACCCCTCGTATCCGGGCCCAGGCCTAACTCGGCGGCTCTGTCCCCCACGCCCTAAAGATCTCGTCCAGGCCTTTGCGTCCAAAGTCCTCGAAAATCTTCGCCCGGATTAGGGGCGTGGGGGCGGGGGCGGCTCTCGGGGGGCTTATACCTGGCAGAGCTCGGGTTGACCGGATGCAGGCGCCCGCCGGCGTCGTAGCACAGCTTTTGGGGCGCTGGTACCTTTTTGACGAAAATCTTGGCCTGGGCCTATGGCGATTTCAAACGCCCTTCTCACAGACCCTAAGGGTCCTCCCTCGGTGTCGGTGGGGCCGAGCAATATAAAGTGGGGGAGCCAGATCATACACGTAAGGGAGAGTAAGAGAAAAAAAAAAGGGCAAAGAGAAGAGGGGGGAATTACCATACCCGGTTTATTCAAACAATTTAGGGGGTTTTTAATTTTGGTTTTTAATTTTTTTCGATTTTTTTTCCCATTTTGTGTTTTTTTTCACAAGGTAAAGAAGAAAATAGAAGGGGGAGATTTCTGTAGGGGTCCGCATAGACCTATTTGAACTATCAACATCTCTGATAATATGAGAATAGAAAAGGGGAACGACATGGGCGACCCGCGAAGATTTTTTAAACCCTAGTCGTAAACCGATAAGAAAAGATGTAACTTTACAAGAAGCGACAGAAAAAAATGCGGGCTAAAAGAAAATCTTTAGCCGGCACAAGACAAAAAAAGGGCCAGGTCTTTTCCCCGTGGGGTGAGTGAGCGAATGGTGGTGTATGCGTGTGTGAGTGACGTACTTTAATGAGGGGGAGCGAGAGGACCTCACACAGAGAATGAATCCAAACACGAATATTAGGTTCACTATAACAAAATGAAGAAAAATTAGCAAGCAGTTTTTAAGTTTATTAACACCACAAAATTCAACTTAATATATGCGACAGAATGTACGCATGAATGAATGGGACATGAAAAAATATTCCCCAAATTTTTTATAAACCCAAATCTTCTGGGGGTCAAAAATTAAAACGCCGAGGAAGTTAGTTTTGCATGTCAGATCAAAAAAACTCAATAACGGGGGGACCCCTTCCCCAAATCCCGTATATGATGAAGCACTTGAGCCGGAATATAAATTTTACAAACACACAAACGCTTGGGGGGCCCCCAAAACAGAAAGCGATCAAAGGTGAGAAAGGTTGTTTAATAAGGAAAAATGTTTAGCTTAAACCCCCTGCCTCTTTAAATTTAACGGACGAACCGCGGGTCACACCGACCCAAAAGGAGCGAACGAACGAAAAAATTTACCCAAAACGAGGAGGCGATCTATTAGGCGTTAGGGAAAACCCCGGGGCAATATGGGCATTGTGCATTTTGTATGAGGAAGATCCCGCTATTCAAATAATGAATTTTAATGAATTTCCCTTACATAATTCGTTCTAGCGCCGATGAACGTGCACCAAAAAGCAAGTAAAAATGATCATTGACCCACCACGCCGCCACCCAGGGGAAAAAAGAAATGAGGTAGGGCAACCTTTTCTAATCCAAAGGACCCGCAAAAGAAAGAAAAGGGAAGGTCAGGTCGGGGGCGAGGGCTAGGAACGAGATAAAATGAAAGATATTTTGGATAAAATAAAAAACACGAACGCGTTAAATTGTTTCAGAGAAAATTAAATTAAACCTAAAACAGAGAAAATAATTAATTACTTAAATAACGAACGATTTATGTTATTTTTCCATACTCGATTCACGGGAAAACGATCTGAGGGGGAAGAATAGTGGAGAAGTGCCCTTTTCTGTCATTTAAACCCTTTTAACCCCAAAAAAAACGGCTTAACACATGTTGGGGGAAGGAAGGGAAAAAAAAATAAAAAAGGGCCCAAACGTGTACTTTGGTTTTTTTTAGCCTGTTTGAAGCGGTGGCGGATTTTCTTTGGAGATTTTGCGTTCTGCTGCGAGCCGGAAAGGGCGCAGCCCACCCCCCACCGTATAAGGGTAGCGTACCTTTGTACAGGGCTGACAGGACCCCCCACGTAAAGGGGGAACAAAAGTACGACGACGCTAGACTTGTCTAAAGGGCAAAAGCGCCGTGGAGGCCACGGTCAGCTCCGGGAGAGGGCGGAGCTGACCTACGCGGGTCGCTTGACACGAACTCCCCCGGGGGAGGCGAGAGGGGACCCCACCCCGCGGTAGCTTGGAAAGAACTCCCGGGCAAACGAGGTCAAAAATAAAATGTGACCTCCCCCCCGTGGCGGGTGGTTCTTATTTGGGACATTTGGGTCCCCGTGGGAAAAAAGCCAGTGGTCCCCTGGGGAAAAGAAAAGAATTTCCCCAAACCGTAACAGAAAAAGAATTATCCACATTTTAGTACTTCTCGTGTATATACCAAAATTCCCCAAATATTTTGCCCGAGAGCGAGACGTTTAAGTCGAGGTCCCCGTATTTTAGCATCTAGTTGTAGGAAGGTGAAAAACAGAGCTTTTGATATATGGTTTTAGGTACCCAAATTCTTTAATGTTCTTCAAGTTTTCACTTCATCAGGCCCAATAAGTATCCATTTAGTCAAACAAGCCAATCGTCAATTCCCGGCCCCACTATCGAAGTTTTTCTCCATCATAACTAGATGAAAAATTTCCCTTTAATCTTGGAAAAGATAGGTAACAGGACTAAGATCAGTAGAAGGAGATCAACAGGGCGGGGTACAAGCAATTGAGTCGCAGATGAGGAAAATTATGGAAATCCTTGCCCCACTTTTTTTCCCCAATCAAGCGGGGCCCCGGTCAGTGATAGCTCCTTCAAGTTTGAAAATTCCCCACTCCAGGAATGTAGGAGTGTGGGTTTTTTCTCTATTATCACCACAAAATAATTATCCCTCCCTTTATCCAATATTCACAAAATTAGCAACCATTTTTCACAATATTCATCCATTTCCAAAAACGAGCAGTCTAGGTGAAAAATCAATTTAAAAAAACATGGAAAAAAAAATTTTAAGCCCTTTGGGGTTCAAGAACTTTCTGACTGTTTTTGTAGCCGTTTGTGTACATTATCAAGGAGAGTGGGTGACAGAGAAAGTTTTTTAAAGTACGAACAACTGAGTTGGGTGTTCGAATTTTTGGGAACTCCCACTTTCTCGACAGAAAACCCTTTCATCCCCTCACACATCTCTATTTTTGATAAATCATTTTTCAGCGGAGTTTCACTTATGGTGGTAATCTTTCAATGACAGGTCGTATGAAACATGCAATGAATCTCTTCTCTTTTCTCTTTTCTCTCATGGGCATGCACGTTGGTGGAAATGAGCTCTCTCAAGACAGGTGTATGAAAATGCATACTCTTCTTCTCTCTTTTCTCATGTGTGCATGCACGTTGGGGCAAAAGCTCTTCCCTTTGGAAGTGTATGAAGCAGGAATGAACTCTGTGTTGAAAATTTGGGGCGGTGATCTCAGATGGCAGGGTTTAAGCGGGCACAAGAACGCAATTAAATCCGAGAGTTTGGGGGTCGATCGATCAAGCTTTTTTCTTATGCGAAATTTTTTATTCGGTTTTTCCCTTTAATCCTGGGATTTTTTAAATCAATAAAAATTTAAAACGGTTTTGCACTATTTGGAAACCCTCTTTGAGATTCCTTTGGGCCTTACATGCCCGGGTGAAAGAAAAGGCGAAATTCCCCCCTTTACTAAAAATTTTGGGGGTTTCACGTGACTTTGATGCTTTTTCACAGATGTATGTAGAGGGGGGTTTGGAGTGTTATTTTTACCCCCAAAATTTAATTCTTTATAAGAAATTTGGATTCATGTATAATATTTCATCACCACTTTTTCTAGTAAATATTTTATATTTTATTGCCCATTTTATTATAATATCATTTTTAAACATATCATGATATTATTAAATATATCATTTTTATTGTCTTTATATACTCTACAGCGACATTATTTTTGTTTTTGTTTATGAATAAATTAATATAACTTTTTATCATTAAAATTGTCATCATTTTATGGGATTTTATTATCGGTTTAAATATTACCACTTTTTCCCTTTTCCCATTTTTATAATTTCATTGATATCATATTCCTCTTTTTATATTTAAAATTTTTTTTTTTCAATTAAAAATTATTATCAAAATTATCATTTCTATATTGTATTTATAATTTATTTTCCCTTATTTTCTTATTATCATTTTTTTTCATTATTTATATCATCATTTTCTTACTTTATTTTTTTATCATTATTTTTCTTATCTTTATTTTTATTACCATTTTTTAAAAATTTTTTATAACCATTTTTTATTACATTTTCTTTTTTTTATCCCCATCTTTTTTTATTTTTTTTACCAAAATTTTTTTGTTGTTATTCTGATTTTATTTATATCATTATTTCTATCTTCTATCATTATTTTTTACAGCAATTTTTTTTCATTACATTGTCAAAATTTTATTTTTTCTTTATCATGTCAAAAATTTTTTTTTTCGTTATTTTTATATCTTTGTTTTTTATATTATTACATTTTTACGTTCATTTTTATATCATTACCATTTTTATATTTATAACTTTATTTTATTTTTTAAACAATATATTAATTTTGGCTTTTATTTTTTTTTTGAAGGGTTTTCGCAGTTAAAATGATATTACATTTAGATTCACAGTCCCTTTTTGTAGTGGTTTTCATGATACTTCTAAATAATTGAGAGATTGCAGAGAGCATTTTTTCAAAGGGGGGCACAAGAGGGCATTCGGGTCCAAAAGGTTCTTAAAGGTTTTCAAAAAATTAAAAAACCTCATAAAACCTTCATTTTTATCGCCCCCAGCATGAACCCCACACACACACACACACACCACAAGACACCCACACACACACACACACACACAATATAATTATATATATAATTATATATAATATAATAAAATATATAAAAATATATATTAAAATTTGTTATATAAAAATTGCCATATATATATAATTATATATATTATATATATATATATATTATAATTATATGTATAATATATATATATATGTTCATATAAAAATATTTTTAAAAAAATATATTATATATATATATAATATAATATATAATATATTGTATGTATGTATGTCGTTTTGCTTGACGGAAGACGCTACTCGAAGTTGTCGGGGAAAAGGGCCCCGACGCTGGGCATGGCTGTCGGGAAGGGAATTTTCAAGAAAAAAGATTTTTGAAAAAAAAACAATTTCCTGGGGAATGTCCCGGGGAATCAATCTAACAGGGGAATCGTTGAAGTTCTAGAGGCCCGGGGACCACAGCAGTGACGCAAGACTGCCAAGGGGAAGTAAAACCCCCCACCGTATTCATGTGTGTGTTATAAGTTATTAATATATATATATAATATATAAATAATGTGTGTGTGGTGTTGTGTGGTGTGTGGTGTGTGTGTGTGTTGTTGTGGTATATATGTAGATAATTTATATATATATATAATATTATATATTTTTAATTATATATATATATATATGAAAAGGGAAAAAAGCCCCAGTAAAAATGAAAAAATACTGGGTGTTTCCCTTTTTTCTTTTTGTCACGTTTGTGCTTGTTTATATATATTTATTATTATAAATATAATAATTAATATATTAATTTAAAAATATATATATATAATATGTATGTGATGTATGGTGTGTGTGTGTAAAAATAAATAAGATAGTTTCGTAAATATGTAGTTTCCTATACTTTTGTGGGGAAAATATTTCAACACTGCTTTTTCCCTGTATAATCAGAAGGTAAAATATCTATAAGCCGTGCATACTGTCGACCCAAAAAACCCCCCCACCCAAATGAAATATGGAAAAATGTAGAGATAAATAGTTAATAAAAGCATTTATGCGAAATTTAAAAAATGTATGAAAGAGATATTTTTTATGTTTTTTTTATAAAAAAATGTCAGCTTTTAACTCCAAAAAATTTCCCAACTAAAGTTTGCAAACCTTTTAAAAAAAAATGGGCTTATATGAACCCTTTCACAGTAATCAATTGCTATGACTATTGGAAAAACCCCGGCTACATTCCCCAAACCCCCAAGACGGGGAAGAAACGTCAGTCCCCCCCTTTTGTGAGGGCGTGCTGTGACGCCTAAGGAAAGACCGGCAGCCCCCTGTTGCTGGTATACCATATATATAGGGATATGATATGAATAGTGTAAATATTTAAGTTATGCCATGTTAATATAATTATATAATATTAATAATATTTTATATATATAAAATATAATATATAATATATATACATATATATATATATATATATATATTATAAATTATATTATTAATATTAAAAAATACACTATATATACCCCCCAAGTATATATGTTTGTATATAAATAATAATATAATACAGGGGTATATATAGGAATATGTAAATAATTTTAAAATATATAAAAATATATATATAATTATTATATAATATTGTAATATATAAATAATAATATATATTTTAAAATATTATATATATATAATTAATAAAAATAAAATTTTGCGTGCAATACAAATAATATAAATAAATATAAATTTATATCCTTTATAGGATTACCAGCAACAGAGCGGCCGCACGATTTCTTTGGCGTCAAGCAAAGACCCATAAAGGGGGGGAGGAGCTTTTTCCCCCAAATTTGGGGGGGTGGAAGGTACCAGAGGTTTCAAATAGAAAGCAGATTTTTTACATGATTAAGGGGGTCGATTAAGCCCCTTTTTATTTAAAGGTTGTAAACTTTAGATTGGGAATTTTTGGGGTTCAAAACGAATTTATTTATGAAAAAAAAAATAGAGAAATATTCTTTTAAACTTTTAATTTGCAAAAAAAGCTTTTATTAACTATTTATTTACTGTTTCCATATATTTTCTTTTGGGTGGGGGGGTTTCGGTCGACAGTATGCACGGCTTATTAGATATTTTACCTTACTGATATATACATGGAAAGCAGTGTTAGTATATAGTTACCCCCACATAAGTATAGGAAAACTACATATTTACGTAACTATCTTATTTATATTTACACACACACACACATACATACATACATACATATATATATTATTATTATATATTAATATAATAATATAAAAATATATATAATTAATATAAAATTTTATAAACAAGCACAAACGTGTCACAAAGTGAAAAGGGAAACAGCCCCAGTAGTTCATTTTTATGTGGCTGTTTCCCTTTTCTATATTTATATAATATATATATATATATATATTATAATATATTAATAAATATATACATAATATTACACACACACACAACACAACACACCACAAACAACACACCCAAACACAAAAAATTATATATATATTATATATATATTATAATATTACTTATAAAAACACACACTAGAATACGGTAGGGTTCACTTCCTTGGCATGCCGGTCCCGTGAGGTCACCGGCCCCTTTGAAATTCAAAATTTTTTCCCCTTTTTGATTGATTTCCCGGACATTCCTCAGACTGAGATTCAAAAATCTAATTTCTTGAACATTCCTTCCTGACAGCCATGCCGAGCGTCGGTCCTTCTCCAGACAAGCTTCGAGTAGCGTCTTCCGTACAAGCGAACATCGACATACATACATAGCAATTATATAATATATATATATATATATATATTATATATATATAATATATATATATATATATGCATATATATAATATAATATACATATATTATATATATATAATATATATATATATATATATATAATATATATATATATATATATATATATATATATATGTGTGTGTGTGTGTGTGTGTGTGTGTGTGTCTGTGTGTGTGTGTGTGTGTGTGTGTGTATTACATGCCTGGGTGTCGATAAGATATGAAGGATTCTATGAAGGTTTTAATTGTTTGAAACCTTCATAGAACCTGTTTGAGAACCCAGAGATAGCCAATCTTTGTGCCTCTCATTCTTTGAAAATATGCTCTCTGCAGATCTCTCAATTATTTATGAAGTATCATGAAAACCTACTACAATAAAGGACTGTGATATCAGTAAATGATAATATCATTATAACTGCAGATAAACCATATCAAGAAGAAAAATAAAAGCAAGATTAATAATATTGTTATGAAAGATGAAAATAATAGTTATAACTATAATAATGGTAATGATAATAAAAATGAACGTAAAAATGATAATAATAATGAAAATACGAATGATGATAATAATAACGAAAATAAAAATTATGACACTGATAAAGAAAATATAAATTATGACAATGATAATGAAAATAAAATTGCTGATAATAAAAATAATGATAAGAATGATAGAAATAATGATGATAAATAAGATCAGAATAACAACAAAAAATTATGGTAATGAAAAAGAATAAAAATGATGGTAATAAAAATGATGAAAATGTTAATAAAAAATGGTAATAAAAAATTATAAAAAATGGTAATAAAAATAATGATAAGAAAAATAATGATAAGAAAAATAATGATAAGAAAAATGATGATAATAAAATAATGATAATAAAAATGATAATAAGAAATAAGGAATATAAAGTTATAAAATGATAATAGTAACGATAATGATAATGGTGATAATAATTATTAATAATGAAAAAAAAAATATGTGTAATAATAATAATAAGAGGAATATGAATATCAATGAAAATTATAATAATGGTAATGATGGTAATAAGAATGGTAATATTTATATTTATAACAATAACAAAAATAATAGTCGCTGTAGTAGTATAGTAATGCCAATAATAATGATATATATTAATAATAGTCATGATATGTTTAATGATAATAGTTATAATAATATGGACAATAATAGTAATAAAATATGTTACTAGAAATAGTGGTGATGATAATAATGATACTATGAATCACAGTTCTTATAATAGAAACTAATTATGGTGGTAATAAAAACTACATACCAAACCCTACCTCCTACATACATCAGTGATGAAAACTGCATCAAAGTACACGTGAACCCCCAAAATTTTTAGTAAGGGAGAAATTTCGCCTTTTCTTTTCACCCGTGGCACTGTACAGGCCCCAACGGAATCTCAAAAAGGGGTTTCAAATATGTGCAAAACTGATTTTGAAATTTTTTTGTTTTAAAAATCCCACGGGTTTAAAGGGGAAAACTGAATAAAAAATTGATAAGAAAAAGCTTTGGATCGAGATCCAAACTCTGGTTTATAATTTGGTTTTCTCTGTGCCCCTTAACCTCCCAGTTGAGATCCCCACGCCCCCAATTTTCAACACGAGAGTTTTTTGCCGCTTCATACGACTGCCAATGAGAGGGGTCATTGCACACAAAAACGTGCATGCCACATGAGAGAAAGAAGAGAGAGAAGGGTTTAATGCATGTTTATACGACCTGTCTTTGAGAGAGTCTTTTCACACCAACGTGCATGCACACATGAGAGGAAAAGAAAAAGAGAAGAGAGTTCTTTTGCATGCTCATAGCCCTGTCATGGAGGCCATTACACCCCAAAAGTGAAACTCCGTGATGAAAGGATGATTCACATAGAGTGTGTGAGGGATGAGACAGGGTTGTCAAAGAAAGTAGGAGTGCCCAAAATTCGATACATCCACTCAGTTGTTCGTACTTTTAAAAAAAGTCTCTGTCATCACTCCCCTTGAAAAATAAATCAAAAAACGGTACAAAAAAACAGTCAGAAGAGTCTTGCCCCCAAAAGGAAAACTTAAAAATTTTTTTTCCATGATTTTTTTAAATTGTTTTTTTCCCCCAGACTGACCGATTTTGTGATAGATGGATGATATATTGTGATAAATGGTTGATAGTATTGTGAATTTTGTGATAAAGGGGGGGAGTTTATTTTGTGGTGATAATGAGAGAAAAAACCCCCACACACCCTACTTCCCCATGAGAGAGGGGAAAAAGGTTCAAACTAAAGGGAGCTATATGACCAGAGCCACCAGGCTGTGTTTTGAGGAAAAAAGTCGGAAGGGGTTTTCCCAAAAATTTCCTATCTGCCCGACTCAATTGCTTGTCCCCGACCATGAGATCTCTTCTACTGGTTTTGGGTCCTTTACTCTATCAGTTAAAGTTTGAAGGAATTTCATCTAGTGTTGATGGAAAAACTTCAAGTAGGGGGCCCGGAATTTGACGACTTGAGTTTTGTTGACTTAATAAGGATACTTTTGGGCCCGATGAGAGTGAAAATTTAAAGAAACTTTTGAAGGAATTTAGGTCCCTGAAAAAATTATCACAAGCATCTGTTATTCACCCCTACAACTAGATGCTGAAATAACAGGGACACTGGACTTGAAGTCTCGCTTTTGGCGAAAATATCGGGAATATTGGAATACACGAGAAGAATATAAGATGTGGATAATTCTTTTCTTTACAGGATGTGGATAATTCTTTTCTTTTCCCAGTGGCCCGGGCTGTTTCCACGTGGATCCAAATGCCCCAAAAAAAACACCCCTCGCGAGGGCGGAGGGTACATTTTATATTGACCTCGTTTGCCCGGGAGTTCGTTCCAAGCTAGCCCCCGGGGTAGGGACCTCTCGCCCCCTGGGGGGGAGTTGTGTAAAGCGACCAGCCGGAGGTCAGCCCCGCCCTTTTCCCCGGGAGGCCGTGGCCCCCCGGGCGCTTTTGACCCTTTAGACAAGTCGTAGCGTCGTCGTAGCGGGGGTTTCACCCCTTACGTGTTTTTTGCGCCCCCTTCAGCCCGTACAGAGACGCATACCCCCTTTTAAACGGTGCAGGGGTGGCGCTGCGCCCTTCGGTCGCAGAATGAACGCAAATCCCCGAAGAAAACCGCCGACCGAAAGACATGGCTAAAAAAAAACGAAGTACATTTGGGCCCTTCTATTTCTTTTCCCCCTTCTCCCATACATGTTAACCCGTTTTTTTTGGGGGTTTTTAAAGGTGAAGACAGCAAAGGGACGTTCTCCATATTCTTCCCCCCTCAATCGTATTCGTGCAACGAGATGTGATCAATAAACAGAAAAAGTCGTAGTTAAGTAATTAATTATTTTCTTCTTTTTTTTAGAGATTTTTTTTTTTTTTCATTGCAAAAAAATTTAAAAGCTTTGGTTTTTATCTTTATCACAAATATCTTTTCATTTATCTCTTTCCCAAACCTCGCCCCCGCCCGGACTTCCTTTCTTTTTTGCGGTCATTTGGGTTTAAAAAAAATTTTTTTGCCCTGACTCACTTTTCTTTTCCGGTGGTGCGGCGTGGGTAGGGTCAGAGTCATTGTTACATTGCTTTTGGGAACGTTCTACGGCGCTAGAACGAAATGTAACGGAAAATCTTTAAAAATTTTCATTAGTTAAATATAGCGTAGGATTTCCTCATATCATAGGCCAGAATTGCCCGTATTGCCCGGGTTCGAAACGCCCAATAGATTGCGCTCCGTCGTTCGAGAGTAAAGATTCGTTCGTGGCTCCCCTTTTAGCGGGTGACCGCGGTTACGTCGTTTAATTTAAAGTGGGCTAGGGTTTTAAACTAGAATCATTTTTCGCTATTAATCACACCTTTTCACCCCTTTAAATCGTGATGTTTTGGGTACCCCCCCGGTTTTTTTGGGTTCGTAAAATTTTATTTTTGGCTCAAGTCGCTTCAGTCATATACGGCATTTGGGATAGGATCCCCCCTTTGAGTTTTATTTAAGTCTGAATGCAAAGAGCATTACCCCGGCAGTCAGATTTGACCCCCAGAAGATTTTGGTTTTAAAAAATTTTTCGAATATTTTTTTTTTGTACCCTTATTCATGGTACATTTGTGCATATCAAAATGTTTAATTCAATGTGTAGTTTAAATAATCTTTAAAAAGCTAGCATTTTATTTACTTAGTTTTTTTTAGTGAAAAGCTAATATTTGTTTGTGATTATTTTCGTGTGAGGTCACTTCGCTTCCCTTCATTAAAGATAGCTTCACTCACACACGCATACACAACACATTCAGCACTCACCCACACACAGGATAAAAGACAGGCCCTTTCATTTTCTTTGTGGCCCGGGGAAAGATTTTTCTTTTGCCCCCAATTTTTTCTGCGCTGCGTGTACAAGTTAATTATTTTTTTCTGTGTGACGACTATGTTCAAAAAAATTTCGCGATCGCCCAGTCGTCCCTTTTCTATTTTCATTCTATCAGAGATGGTTGATAGTTCAAATAGGTCTATGCGGACCGTACGACATCTCCCTTTCATTTTTCTTTACCTTTTTGAAAATAAAAAACCCAAAAGAAAAAAAAAGTCGAAAATAAGTTAAAAACCCAAAATTTAAAAAAGTAAATTGTTAGAATAACCGGCTAGGTAATTACCCCCCCATCTTCTCTGTGCCTTTTTTTTTTCTTTCTTGGCCCTTTCGTGTTTATCTGGCTCCCCACTTTAAATTTTTCAGTCGGCCCCCACGACACCGAGGGGGGCCCCTTAGGTGGTTTAGAAGGACGTCATCGAAAATGCCATACCCACGGACCCAAAATTTTTGTCAGAAAAAAGGACCCGTCGCCCCAGAATGCGTGCATAGGGGACGCCTGGCGACGCCTGCAGATCCCGGGCAAAACCCCGGGTCGTAGCGCAGTATAAGCGCCCGAGATGCGCCCCCCCCCGCGCCCCTAGATCCGGCGAGATTACGAGGAGGTGGACGCGGAAGGACCCGACGAGATCGTGAGGACGTGTGGACGAGGACGCCGCCGAGTTAGGGGGGCCAGGACACGAGGAGGTCAAGACGAATTGAAGTCAAGGAGGACCTGGCGAGATTTTGAGGGTGTGGATAATCGAGGACGAGCAGATACACCAGGGGCCCGGGGATGAGGGGGCAACATGGGCGGCAGCCCCGAAGTTGAAAACCCGGACAAAAGCACGAGAAGAGACGACCAGCCAAGTTAGGTCACCCTTTTAAGGCGCCGGGGGAGGCGCGAGTTTGGTGCCCAGCAATATAAAATGTGGAAATTTTATTTTTGTTTAAGGGGTGTGGATAAATTTTATTTCTATTTCAGTGGACCCCGTGGCTGTTTTCCCAGTGGACCAAAAAGTCCCCCAAAAAGAACCCCCCGCCAGCGAGGGCGGAGGTACATTTTTTCTGACCTCGTTTGAGGAGTTTGTGCAAACTACCCTCGCACTAAAGGGCAGCTCCGCCCTCTCTCCGGCAGCTGACCCGGGCCTCCGCGCGGCCCGATTTTAAACTAGGGCAGTCTTGTGTGTTTTATACTGCGTGGTGTCAACTCTCAGAAATAAAGAGTCAAACCCAAAACCGTATCAATACCCCCCCAAATAAGTAATTGGGTTTATACCCCTTAAGTACAGTACAGTCACTAAAAAGATACCGGTTTTCAGACTAAATAAACTTTTCCCCGGGCCCCCCAAGTTATGAAAATGGGAAAGAAACCCCCCAATGTTTTTTTAAGTATAAGACTCTGCCCAAAACTAGAGGCACTGGAGTAGCGGATATATCCAGATCAGCCGCAACCTTTTTAAATTTTTCAAAAACACGTTACCTTAACGGTTCTTATTGGAAGAGGTCGAGTGTTTTTGGATTATGTTTTTTTTTCGACTGGCCAAAAATTGCCCCAACTCAAGTGCTCAGCATTTTGGGAGTTAATTTTAAAGAAATGGAATTCACAGGCCCACCCAGAGCTTTTCACCTTTCCTTTTAAGGGAGTTAACGCTGACCCCTAAAAATAATCTTTGTGTATGGGAAGTTGGAAAGGAGTCACTATTCCCTCTTGAGAGAATCATAAAATTGGAAATATCTAATATTCACTTGAAATACGGGATGGGTGACATGGCAAAAAATACATTCCCGTGGCTATTTTGAAACCCCAGAAATCTTACTGAACTCTATCTAGTGTCAAAAAATTTTACAATGGGGTTTCGAGAATTTTTATCAAAAGACCCGACAAAGGGATTCCCAAATGGCTTTGCCTTGTCGTATATGACAAAAATGCCCGACATGTGCTCAAAATTTTATTGTGACTGTATCTAATGATAAATGCTCTTCATCTCTATCAAAAAATTTTTGACCAGGGATGAAGGTAAAAATTTATTTATAACGTTATTTTTAATAGTTTATTTTTTTTTATTTTATAATTTTTAGTATTAAAATTTCATTTTTGATATTTTTGTAATTATTACTAATTTAGTTTTATTTTTTATTTAATTTTTTTTATTATATATATTACACGCTGCAATATTTTTTTATTACTATTTTATTAGTTTATTTTCATTTTTTTATTATCATTTTGTTATTATTATTAGTTTTTTTTTTTTATTATTACTACTATAAATAATAATTGATTTATTTTTGTTATTTTTGTGCATTTCATCAATATTATCATCCTATTTTAAAATTATATTTTATCCTTTTTATTACTATTAAAATTTTAAAATTATGACTTTTATAATTTTACTACATAATATATTATATTATTAATAATATGATGTTTTTTCTTTTTTCTTTTTTTATTTTTTATTTTTTACTAATATTATCTATTATTATAGTTATTTTTTTATTATTAAATATTATATTATATCAAATTTTTACTATTATTTTCTTTTTTTTATTATCATTATTATACTATACTACTACTACTCCTATTGTTTTTT
>NC_051429.1:1136868-1141868 GCF_015228065.2 Penaeus monodon | reverse complement strand
CTTGATAAAATGACATCACTACAAATACGGCTACTAAAACAGTACGAGAGTTCTGAACCCAAAACGGAACTTAAAAAATTATTTTTCCATGATTTTTAAATTGATTTTCACCTAGGACTGACTCGATTTTGTGATAGAGGATGACTATATTGTGATAAATGGTTGACTAGATATTGTGAATTTGTGATAAAAGGAGGGATGAATCTATTTTTGTGGTGATAATGAGAGTAAAAATCCCACACTATCCTACATTCCATGAGAAGATGTGGGAAAAATGTTCAAACTGGAAGGAGCCTATCATCGGAGCAGAAGCCCACCAGGGGCTGTGTGATTGAGAAAAAAGTGCCGCGACAAGGATGTTTCCAAATTTTCCCATCTGACGGACTCAATTGACTTGCTACTCCGACCATGTATGAGGGCTCATTCTACGGAGGTTAGGTCCTGTACTCTACATGTTAAGATTGAAGGAATTCATCTAGGGTATGAGGAGAGAAACTTCAAGATATGAGGCCGGAATTGACGAATTGATGCGTGTTGGACTCTAATAAGGATATTATTGGCTGATGAGATGTGAAAAACTTGAAGAAACTATTGAAGGAATTTAGGTACCTGAAACACATATATCACAAGCATCTGTTATCCACCTTCCTACAACTAGATGCGTGAAATAAAAAGGGACACTGGGACTGGAAGTGTCTTTCTCGCTCTCTGCGTCAGAAATATATTCGGGAATATGGTATATACACGAGAAGTTAAATAAGATGTGGATAATGCTATTCTGTTACAGGATGTGGATAATTCTATGTCTATTACCAAGTGGACCACGTGGCTGTTTTCCACGTGGATCCAAAATGTCCCAAATAAGAAACCACCCGCCAGCGAGGGCGGAGGTCCAATTTTATATCTGACCTCGTTTGACCGGGAGGAGTCGTTCCAGCTACCGACGCGGTTAGGTCACCTCTCGCTCCCTCCGGGGGAGTTCGTGGCAAGCGACCAGCGCGGTTCTAGTTCCAGCTCGCCCCTTCTCCGGGCAGCTACCGTGGCCTCCACGCGGCGCTGTGACCCTGTAGAGAAGTCGTATGAGTCGTCGAGAGGGTGTTCACCCCTTACGTGTGTTTTGCGTCCCTGTCAGCCACTTACTAGATACGCATAGCCCGTTATAACTGGTTGCAGGGTTGGCGCTTGAAGTCCTTCCGGCTCGACAGAATGAACGCAAAATCTCCGAAGAAAATCCGCTCGACCGCTTCAAGACATGGCTAAGAAAAAAAAACACGTTAAGTACACGTTTGGGCCCCTTTCTTATTTCTTTCCCTCCTTACTCCAATAATGTTTAAGCCGATTGGTTTTGTTGGGTTAAAAGGTGTAATGACAGCAAATGCACGTTCTCCCACTATTTTCCACCTCAGATCGTATTGCCGTGCAATCGAGTATGTGTCAATAAAACTATGAATATCGTTCGTTAGTTAAGTAATTAAATTATTTTCTCTCGTTTTTAGAGGTTTATATTGTTCCTCGCAACACAAATTTAACGCGTTCGTGAGTTATTTATCACGAATACTCATTTCATTTTATCCGGTCCATAACCCTCGCGCCGCCTGACCTTCCTTTCTGTTTTGCGGTCACTTGGATTAGAAAAAAAGGGTGACCTTGACCTCACTGTTCTCTTTTCCCGGTCGGTGGCGGCGGTGGGTAGCGTAGTGTCAGATGTCATTGTTACATTGCTTTTTGTGTGACCAAGTTCTATCGGCGCTAGAAGAATCTATGTAACGGAAATTCATTAAAATTCATAGTTGAATATAGCGTCGGATCTTCCCTCATATCATAGTGCACAGAATTGCCCGATATTGCCCGGGGTTGCGTAAACGCCTAATAGATCTGCGCTTCCCGTCGTTCAGAGTAAAGTTATTCGTTCGTTCGGCTCCCTTTGAGTCGGTGTGAACCCGCGGGTACGTCCGTTAATTAATGTAGGACTCAGGGTTTAAGCTAGAAATCATTATTCGCTTATTACTCAACACCTTTTCACCTCTTGAAGTCGCTTGCATGTTTTGGGTTACCCCCCAAGCGGTTTGTGTGATTCGAGAAAATTTATCTAAGCATTCGGAATTTCGCGAGCGCCCAGTACAGATACGCAGAAGAGAGCAGGAATTATTATTCCTGGCTCAAGTCGCTCAGTCATATACGGCATTTGGGTATAGGATCCCCCGTTATTGGAGTTTTATTGAGTCGACATGCAAAGCTAGACATGTACCTCGGCAGTTTCGATTTCTGAACCCCGAGAAAGATTTGGTTGATAAAAATTTGGCGAAATTATTTTTTTTATGTCCCCATTCATTCGATTGCGTACATTTCTGTCGCATATCATTATATGTTGAATTCAATGTGGTAGTTGAAATAATCTTAAATAGCTAGCATTGATTAATTTACTTCAGTTTTGTTATAGTGAACCGCTAATAATTCGTGTTGTGATTCATTCTTGGTGTGAGGTCTACTCTCGCTTTCCCTATAATAACGATAGCTGCACTCACAACCACGCATACACAAACACATTCAGTCACTCACACACACAGGAATAAAAGACACTGGACCATTCTTCATTGTCTAGTGCGGCGTAAAGATTTATATCTTTAGCGCAATTTTGTCTGTCGCTGTCTAGTGTACAAGTTCATCTATTTCTTATCTGTGGACGACTATGGTTCAAATAGATCCTTCGCGGATCGCCGATGTGTTACCTTATCTATTCTCATATCTTATCAGAGATGGTTGATAGTTCAAATAGGTCTATCGGCGACCGCTAATGACATACTCCCTCTTCTATTTTCTCTTTACCTTGCGAAAATAAAAACACAAAAATGAAAAAACAGTCGAAATAAGTTAAAAACACACACATTAAAAACCGTGTAATTGTTATGTGGAATAACCGGTAAGTGGTAATTACCACCCAATCTTGCGCTGTTGCTTTCTTTTTCTCTTACTCTCGGCCCTACGTGTAGATTCTGGCACCCCCGACTTTATATTGCAGTCGGCCCGACACGACACCGAGGGAGGACCCTTAGGATGCTGTGAGAAGGACGTCAATCGAAGACGCCATAGGCCCACGGACCAAGATTTTCGTCAGAAAAGTTACCAGTTAGCCAAGGTTTTAAGCCGCCCCGAGATGCCGCCCCTGCCCCGGGGACGCCTGTACAGATCCGGACGAGATTACGAGGACGTTGTGGACGCACGAGAAGACCTTGGACGAGACAGATCTGTGAGGACGTGTGGGACGAGACGCCGCCGAGTAGGCCTGGGCCAGGAAGACGAGGAGGGTCAAGACGAATTGAGTCAAGGAGGACCTGTTGCGAGACTTTCGCGGACGTGTGGATACTCGAGGACGAGCAGATACACCAGGGACCAGGAGGATGAGGACAACATGGACGAGCAGCACGCAGTTGAACCAGGACAAACGCACGAGAACGAGAAGACAGCCAAGTTAGGTCACCCTTGAAGGCGCCTCGAGGGTGAGGCCGCGAGTTTAGGTGGGCCGCGAGCAATATAGATGTGGATAATTCTATTTCTGGTACCGGATGTGGATTAATTCTATTCTATTCAAGTGGAACACGCACGGCTGTTTATCCACTGGATCCAAATGTGGTCCCAAAATAAGAAACACCCGCGCAGCGAGGGCGGAGTCACATTTATAACTGGACATCGCTTGACCGGGGAGTTCTTGCAAGCTACCATCGCATAAGGTCAGCTCCGCCCTCTCTCCGGCACGCTGACGTGACCTCCGCGCGCCGCGATTATAAAAAAGACGAGACATGTTCTTGTGTGTTTTATACTGCGTGGTGTTCAACTCTCAGGAAATTAAAAGAGTCAAGCCGAAATAACAGTATCAATACCCCTGCAAGTCAATGTAATTGGGTTCTATACCCGTTATAGTACATGTACATGTCACTAAATAGATACCGGCTTCTCAGACTAAATAAACTTTGCCCGGCCACCCAAGTTATGAAAATGAATGAACCTCCTCAATGTTTATTTGAAAGTCATAGCACTAGCCGAATCTTAGAGGCACTGGAGAAGCGGAATATCACAGATCAGCCGCAACCCTTTTCTAACTTTCTCGAAACACGTTAACATCTCTAAACGGTTATCTAGTTGGAAGAGGTCGAGGTTTTTGGATTATGTCTTTTTTTTGACCTGGCCCATACTTGTCCCAATCTCAATGTGCTCAGCATTTTGGAGTCTAAATAAAAAGCAAATGGACATCTCACATGACAAAGCCAGTAGCCCACTTCAGCCTCCCATTCTTAAGGGAGTAACGCTGACACCTCAAAGTGATATCTTTTGGGTATGGGAGTTGGAAAGGAGCTCACCCCACCCTTATTACCTCTTGAGACGAATCATACAACTGGAAATCTACAATTCACTCGAAGATACTGGGATGGGTGACATGGCAACAAATAACATTCCTCGTGTGGCATATGAAGCCCTCTTAGAAATCTTAACTGAACTCTACATAGTGTCAAACCTATGTACAATGGAGTCTCATCGAGGAATTGTTATCAAACGATCCTTCGTTAGCTAAGAGCATTCAAATTGGCTTTGTCCTTCGTCGTATATGACAAGAGGCCTTTGTATCTATGTTGCCTCAAATGTATTGTGATGTATTAATGAATAAAAATGCTCTTCAGCTCTATTAAGAAATTATCTGACCAGGATGAAGGTAAAATATTTATGATTCTCTAAAAGTTTATTTAAAAGTTATTTATTTTTATTATATATTATTTTTAGTATAATAATTTTCATTATTGATATATTGTAATTATACTATTATTATTATCTTATTGTTATTATAATTTTGATATATTATTATAATTATTTATTATCAATCGCTAGCAATCTTATCTTTTTTATTACTATTTGCATAGTATTATTATTCATTTTTGCTATTACATTATGATTATTATTATTGTTTTTTATTATTTATTATTACTGACTACATACTAATCATGATATTA
>NC_051429.1:1121868-1129368 GCF_015228065.2 Penaeus monodon | reverse complement strand
ATCAAAGTACACGTGAACCCCCAAAATTTTTAGTAAGGGAGAAATTTCGCCTTTTCTTTTCACCCGTGGCACTGTACAGGCACCAACGGAATCTCTAAAAGAGGGATTCCGAATATGTGCAAAACTCGATTTATGAATATTTTATTGATTTAACAAATCCCACAGGAGTTCAAGGAAAACTCGAATACAAAATTCGCATAAGAAAAAAGCATTGGATCGATCGATCCCAAACTCTCGGATTATAATTGCGTTCTCTGTGCCCGCTTAACCTGCCAGTCTGAGATCACACGACCCAATATTCAACACGAGAGTTCATTGCCTGCTTCATACGACTTGCCAATGAGAGAGCTCATTGCACACACCACGTGCATACACACATGAGAGAAAGAGAGAGAGAGAAAAAGAGAGTTCAATGCATGCTTCATACGACCTGTCAATGAGAGAACACATTACACACCATAAGTGAAACTCTCGCTGATGAAAGTGATTGATATCACTAATAGAGATGTGTGAGTGGATGAGACAGGGTTCTGTCAAGAGAAAGTGAGGAGTTGACCACAAATTCGATACATCACACTCAGTTGTTCGTACTGTTCAAAACTGTCTCTGTCATCCACTCTCCCTTGATAAATGAATACACAAAACGGCTACTAAAACAGTCAGAAGAGTTCTTGAACCCCAAAACGGAACTTAAAAATTATTTTTCCATGATTTTTTAAATTGATTTTTCACCTAGACTGACTCGATTTTGTGATAGATGGATGACTATATTGTGATAAATGGTTGACTAGATATTGTGAATATTGTGATAAAGGGAGGGATGAATTATTTTGTGGTGATAATGAGAGTAAAAATCCCACACATCCTACATTCCATGAGAAGATGTGGAAATGTTCAAACTTGAAGGAGCTATCACTGACCAGAGCCCACCAGGCTGTGATTGAGGAAAAAAGTGCGGCAAGGATGTTCCATAATTTTCCTCATCTGACGACTCAATTGCTTGTACCCGACCATGTATGAGTCTCCTTCTACTGAGTCTTAGGTCCTGTTACTCTATCATGTTCAAGATTGAAGGAATTTCATCTAGTGTATGATGGAGAGAAACTTCAAGATAGTGAGGCCGGAATTGACGACTTGATGCTTGTTTGACTATAATAAGGATACTTATTGGCCTGATGAGAGTGAAAACTTGAAGAAACTATTGAAGGAATTTAGGTACCTGAAAACACATATATCAAAAAGCATCTGTTATTCACCTTCCTACAATAGATGCGAAAAACAGGGACACTCGGACTTGAACGTCTCGCTCTCTGGCAGAAATATATTCGGGAATATTGGTATATACACGAGAAGTACATATAAGATGTGGATAATTCTATTTCTGTTACAGGATGTGGATAATTCTATTTCTATTACCAGTGGACCACGTGGCTGTTTTCCACGTGGATCCAAATGTCCCAAATAAAAAACCACCCGCTCAGCGGGGGCGGAGGTCACATTTTATATCTGCCCTCGATTGACCGGGAGTTCGTTCCAAGCTACCGACGCGGTAGGGTCACCTCTCGCCTCCCTCCGGGGGAGTTCGTGTCAAGCGACCAGCGCGGTAGGTCAGCTCCGCCCTCTCTCCGGGCAGCTGACCGTGGCCTCCACGCGGCGCTTTTGACCCTTTAGACAAGTCGTAGCGTCGTCGTAGCGTGTGTTCACCCCTTTACGTGTGTTTTGCGTCCCTGTCACCCAAACTGTACTAGAGTACGCATAGCCCGTTAAAAACTGGTGGCAGGGGGGCGCTGCGTCCTTCCGGCTCGCAGCATAAAACGAAAAATCTCCGAAGAAAATCCGCTCGACCGCTTCAAGACATGGCTAAGAAAAAAACACGTAAGTACACGTTTGGGCCCCTTTCTTATTTCTTTCCCTTCCTTCCCCCAAAATGTGTTAAGCCGTTGTTTTTGTTGGGTTAAAAGGTGCTAATGACAGCAAATGGCACGTTCTCCACTATTCTTCCACCTCAGATGTATTCCGGCAATCGAGTATGTGATCAATAAACATGAATATCGTTCGTTAGTTAAGTAATTAATTTTTTTCTCTACGTTTTTAGAGATTATATTGTTTCATCTGCAACAAATTTAACGCGTTCGTGATTTTATCTTATCACGAATATCTTTTCTTTTTATCCGTTCCTAACCCCTCGCGCCCGACCTGACCTTCCCTTTTCTTTTTTTTGCGGTCACTTTGGATTAGAAAAAGGTTGACCTGACCTCACTTTCTCTTTTCCCGGTCGGTGGCGGCGTGGGTAGGTCAGATGATCATTGTTACATTGCTTTTTGGTGACACGTTCTATCGGCGCTAGAACGAATTATGTAAACGGAAATTAATTAAATTTCTTTATTTTGAATAACGTGGATTTCCTCATATCAGGTGCACAGAATTGCTCCG
Source organism: Penaeus monodon (assembly GCF_015228065.2). Classification (NCBI taxonomy): domain Eukaryota; kingdom Metazoa; phylum Arthropoda; class Malacostraca; order Decapoda; family Penaeidae; genus Penaeus; species Penaeus monodon. Next base: position 1,126,935 of record NC_051429.1, on the reverse strand, counting down.
ATTTTCCCCCCGGGGGTTTGCGAAAACGCCTAATAGATCTGCGCTCGTCTTTCGAGAGTAAAGTTATTCGTTCGTTCGGCTCCCTTTAGTCGGTGGACCCCTTACGTCCGTTAATTAATGTAGATTAGGGTTTAAGCTAGAATCTTTATTCGCTTATTAATCAACCTTTCTCACCTCTTATCCTTGGGAAATGTTTGGGTACCCCAAGCGTTTGTGTGATTGTAAAAATTTTGAAAATTTATATTCCTGGCTCAAGTCGCTTCAGTCATATACGGCATTTGGGTATAGGATCCCCCGTTATTGAGTTTTATTGAAGTTGACATGCAAAGCTAGACATGTACCTCGGCAGTTCAGTTTTCTGACCCCGAGAAGTTTTGGTTGATAAAAATTTGGCGAATATTTTTCATGTCACCATTCATTCATGCGTACATTCTGTCGATATCATTTTATGTTGAATTCAATGTGGTAGTTGAAATAATCTTAAATAGCTAGCATGCTAATTTACTTCAGTTTGTTATAGTGAACGCTAATATTCGTGTTTTTGGGTTCCCTTCTCTGTGTGAGGTCACTCTCGCTCCCTCTCATTAACGATAGCTGTCACTCACACACGCATACACACACACATTTAGCTCACTCAACACACACAGGATAAAGACACTGCCCCTTTTCATTGGGCTTAGTGCCGGCGTAAAGATTTATCTCTTTAGCCCGCATTTGTCTGCGCTGTCGTGTACAAGTTTTCATCCCATTTCTTATCTGTGTGACGACTATGGTTCAAATAGATCTTCGCGGATCGCCGATGTCGTTCCCCTTTTCTATTCTATATCTATCAGAGATGGTTGGGTAGTTCAAAAGGTCTATGCGGACCGCTATTTACATCTCCCTCTTCTATTTTTCTTTAAACCCTTTTTGAAAAAAAAAACCACAAAATGAAAAAAAAGTCGAAAATAAGTTAAAAACCAACATTAAAAAACCGTAAATTGTTATGAATAACCGGCTAGTGGTAATTACCACCCCATCTTCTCTGTTGCCTTTCTTTTTTCTTACTCTGGCCCTTATGTATGATCTGGTCCCCGACTTATATTGCAGTCGGCCCGACACGACACCGAGGGAGGACCCCTTTGGATGCTGTGAGAAGGACGTCACGAAGATTTGCCATAGGCCACGGACCAAGATTTTCGTCAGAAAAGGTACAGTCGCCGAATGCTGGATAGCGACGCCGGGGACGCCGCAGATCCGGTCACTCCAGGAGTCGTAGCGAGGATAAGCCGCCCGAGATGCCCGCCCCCGCCCCGACGCCGTAGATCCGGACGAAGATTACGAGAGCGTGTGGGACGCGAGAAAGGACCTGGACGAGATCTGTGAGGGACGTGTGGACGAGGACGCCGCCGAGTTAGGCCTGGGGCCCGGACTACGAGGAGGTCAAGACGAAAACTGAAGTTCAAGGAGGACCTGTGCGAGACTTTCGAGGACGTTTTGGATAATCGAGGCGAGCAGATTACACCAGGGACCAGGAGGATGAGGACAACATGGACGAGCAGCCACGAAGTTGAACCAGGACAACGCACGAGAACGAGACGACCCGCAAGTTAGGTCACCCTTGAAGGCGCCTCGAGGCGAGGCGCGAGTAGGGGGCCGAGCAAAATAAGATGTGGATAATTCTATTTCTGTTACAGGATGTGGATAATTCTATTTCTATTACCAGAGGACCACGAGGCTGTTTTTCCCCGTGGATCCAAATGTCCCAAATAAGAACCACCCCCCTCAAACGAGGGCGGAGGTCACATTTTAAACTGACCTCGTTTGACCCGGGAGTTCGTGCTAAGCTACCATCGCACTAAGGTCAGCTCCGCCCTCTCTCCGGCAGCTGACCGTGACCTCCGCGCGGCCCGATTATAACTAGACATGTCTTGTGTGTTTTATACTGCGTGGTGTCAACTCTCAGAAATAAAGAGTCAAGCCGAATACCAGTATCAATACCCCTGCAAGTCAATGTAATTGGGTTCTATACCCGTTATAGTACATGTACATGTCACTAAATAGATACCGGCTTCTCAGACTAAATAAACTTTGCCCGGCCACCCAAGTTATGAAAATGAATGAACCTCCTCAATGTTTATTTGAAGTCATAAGCACTCTGCCGAATCTAGAGGCACTGGAGATAGCGGATATATCACAGATCAGCCGCAACACTTTTCTTAAATTTTCTTCAGAAAAACGTTAACATCTCTAACGGTTCTCTAGTTGGAAGAGGTCGAGTGTTTTATGGATTAGTCTTTTTTTCCCGACCTGGCAAAACTTGTCCCAATCTCAATGTGCTCAGCATTTTGGAGTCTAATATTAAAGCAAATGGACATCTCACATGGCCAGCCAGTAGCACTTCAGCCTTCCCATTCTTAAGGGAGTTAACGCTGACACCTCAAAGTGATATCTTTTGTGTATGGGAAGTTGGAAAGGAGCTCACATATTACCTCTTGAGAGAATCATACAACTTGGAATATCTACATATTCACTCTGAAGATACTGGGATGGGTGACATGGCAACAAATACATTCCTGTGTGCTATTATGAAGCCCCTTAGAAATCTTACTGAACTCTATCTAGTGTCAAACTATGTACAATGGAGTCTCATCGAGGAATTGTTATCAAACGATCCTTCGTTAGCTAAGCGCATTCCAAAGTTGGCTTTGTCCTTCGTCGTATATGACAAGAATGCCTGATCATGTTGCTCAATTGTATTGTGACTGTATCTAATGATAAATGCTCTTCATCTCTATCAAGAAATTATATGACCAGGATGAAGGTAAATATTTATATTTATAACAGTTTATTTATAATAGTTTATTTATTTTTATTATATATATTTTTTAGTATTAATATTTTCATTATTGATATTATTGTAATTATTACTATTATTATTACTTTTATTGTTATTATTATTTTTTATATTATTACTATTATTATTATCATCACTAACAATATTATCATTTTTATTAATATTTTCATTAGTATTATTATCATTTTTGCTATTATCATTATTGTTATTATTATTATTGTTTTTTATTATTATTATTACTACTACTATAATAATAATTGATATTATTATTGTTATTATTAGTGTCATTGCTATCAATATTATCATCCTTATTATTACTATTAATATTATCATCCTTATTATTATTATTAATATTATCATAATTATGACTTGTATCATTATTTTTACTACTATTAATATTATTACTATTATTAATAATACTAGTATTGTTATTCTTATTCTTATTTTTATTATTATTGTTATTACTATTATCATTATCATTATTATTATAGTTATTATTTTTTATTATTAATACTATTATTATTATTACTATTATCATTATCATTATTAGCACAGTTATTATTATTATTATTACTATTACTATAATTTCCAATATTATTATTATTATTATTATTATTATTATTATTATTATTATTATTATTATCATTATTAACATTTATTTGCAATTGCTACCAATATTACTATTATCAATGTTAATATATATATATATATATATATATATATATATAGATATATAACATATAAGTATATAAATATAAATATATATATATAGAGATATATAACATATAAGTATATAAATATAAATATATATATATATAGAGATATATAACATATAAGTATATAAATATATATATGTATATAATAATATATAGATAGTGATGTATATATAAATCATATATATATATATTATATATATATATATATATATATATATATATCATATAATATTGTATATTTTGTGTATTTTAGTGATTATTTTTAGATGTATATATACTATATATATTATATTAAATATTACTATATATATATATATATATGATGTGACGATTGTGATGTATGTGTGTGGTTTATGTTTTGTATACATATTTTTAAATATTCTATAAATAGAACTATGAATAGACATATATTATAGATACATAGCAAATATGTAAAATGTATACATAATAGCAACACAATAAGAACATAGACACTCACAAATAACTAACAACACACAATATAATATATATATATATATATATATAATTATAGTATATATAATACATATATATATATTATATATATATTATATATATATATATATAATATATATATAACAATGCATATATAATATGTAATAATATATATAAATAATATATAATATATATATATATATATATATATATATATATATATATAATATAAGTCATATATTGTATAATATTCTATTAAGATACAGTCATAGTATATCAGTAAATTATAATTTTAAGAGCTATCTCTAATTATGATTATATATCTGTTTCTAGTACTATCAATATACTTAAGATAGTAACTAGTCACAAATCTGTGTATATTAATCTATGTGTATAATATATATATATATATATATAATAAATATAAATAAATAATAATAAAATACACACTATGTGTGTGTGTGTGTGTGTGTGTGTGTGTGTGTGTGGTGTGTGTGTGTGGGTTTTATGTGTGGGGTAAATAAATTTTAAAATATTAAATTATATAAAATTATATATATTTTCAATCACTAAAAAATATATATTAATATAATAAAATTATATTATATATTAAAATTTTAAAAAACAAAAAAAAACACACACAACACATTTATTATGTATAAATATTAAAATATTTAAAATAATTTTATTATATTATATATGGGTGGTGTGTGTGTGTGTGTGTGTGTGTGTGGGGGTGTTGTGTGTGTGTGTTTGTGAATTTTCAAAAATTATGTAGTGCACATAATAACACCGATGCATTTTCCCCCAAAATACTTTACTATTTTAATCAATAAAACTTAATTCCCCCGGATCTTACAAATTTTTTCAAACCCCTCTCAACACAAGTACGCTCCCCTCGTAATTGGTGGCCGCCCTCCCCGGGTTCAAAGCAGCGAGATTTTTCGCTCAAGGGAACTCTGCTCGACTGAACGGGGAGAAGAAAGAATGATTTGACTTAATTTATTTGGGAGTCTGTTGTACCTGAGGGAATGACGCCCCCCTTTTGGGGGGGGTTTTTTT
>NC_051429.1:1101775-1116118 GCF_015228065.2 Penaeus monodon | reverse complement strand
AATATTGGGGGGGGGCAAACCAGGGAAAAAAAAAAAGAAAAAAAAAAAAAAAAGATTTCTTTTAAATAATTTAAAAAGGGTGCCCCTTTAAATAAATTTTCTTGTTATTTGATACAGTCTCTTTTTCATCAGATTTTCCCCTTTCTGGGGAAAGCGCATTATATATATATTATATTATATATTTATATATTTTATATATATATATATATTTAGATATAAAACCTTTAGGATAAACCTTGTGGAGATATGGTTTCCCTCTCTCAATTTTAATAAAATAGATGTTTACGAATTTTCCATCTTTTTGGCTTCTCATCTGTAGTATTTTTATTTGCCCTCATTATGATTCTTTTTTTTTTGGAGGGGGTGAATTGAAATTCTTATTTTATAGCATGTCCTTTTATTTTTTTTCATATACTAACATTTTTTTTTTCCTAAGAAGGGCTTGTTAAAATATCACAGCTTTTGGGTTTTTCCCTTTTGTAGTAACCTTATATGGTTTTCACAAACTATTTTTTCTGTAAGAAGGCCTTGTTGCAGATATCCATCTTAGGGTTTTTCCTTTTTAGTATTTGAATCCTTTTAAATCGTTTTTGGTTGCGAACCCCTTTTTGCAATATCACATTTTATGGTTCTCCTTTTATGTATTTCTATGGCTCTTAATGAGCTTTCCGTGAAAAGGGTCTTGTTGCATATACAACGTGTATTTCTCCCTTGATGCATTCATATGCATTATAAGATGCCCTTTCTCAGATATTCCTTTTTTGAAAATCTACAGTTTAGGGATCCCCTTTTTTATAAACCTTTTTGTTCACTAGATTCCTTTTTGTGAAAAGGCAAAACTGCAAATACACAGCGGTATTTTTTTTTCTTTGTGTAAAATCTCATATAAAGTAGAATTGATTTTAGAGAATTTCTTGCCACACATCTCACAACAAAACTTTTCAATGTTTCTCCCCCTTTTTTGTAACCCCCCTCAAGTTTTCTTTGTGTATCGCCTAAATCTCCATCTGATGAAAACTTGTTCCCACAGTCCCACCCAAAAATGTACCTTAATAAGTCTTAGATCCGAACCCGTCACAGAAAACCCTTTGGGTTTCTTTTAGCTAAGCTCAGAAAATTGTTAGAGTTAAAGCATTATGGTTTACTTTTAGGTCGCTCACCTCCACCCCTTGCTTCATCCCATGATAAAGTGGGTTCCTCTTTACTACCAACAGTCTCTTTGGGGGCATCTCGTTTTAACCTCTTTAATTATGACCCCTAGCCGAATGTCTCCTCACCCCCAAAGATATCCCTCTGTTAGGAAATCATTTTCTCCTGTAAATGGACATAGAAAAAAAAAAACTGCTTTTTTGTGGAAGGAAAATAAAACAAAAATAGCAAAATGCTTAATAACATTGCCGATTAAAAAAAAAAGCCCCAAAAACAGAAGAGGTTAAATCTATTGTCTATATACATTTACGTTTTTGAAAACACACCAACCCCCACCACCACTCACACACACACACACACAACACATATATATATATAATATATATATATATTAATATTATTAAAAATAATAATTATTTTATATATAAATATTTAAAATTATATATATTTATATTATATAATTTATATATATATATTCACACATTAAAATTTAAATTTTATTTATATTATATATTATATTATATTATATATTTAAAAATAAATTATATTTATATATATATATATTACTATTTAAAATATATTATATTATATATATATATAAATTTTATATTATGGTTTTGTGTGTGTGTTTGTGTGTGTGTGTTTTGGGGGTGTGTGGGGTTGGGGGGTGGTGTATGTTTTGGGTGTGTGTGAGTTTTTGTTGTTTACATAATTTTTTTATTTGGGTTTTTTTATATATTTTTCAAGCTAGACAGTTTTTTTTTTGATACAACACTTTTTAAAGTATACATACAAGCCACACACACAGACACATACACACACACACACACACACACACACACAACCCAACAACCACAACATATATATATATATATATTATATAATTAATTTTAAATAATAAACAAATATATATATATATAAATATATTATATATAAATTTTATAATTATATATAAATCTATAATATTATATATATATATATAAAATAATATATAAAATTTTGTTTTTGTATGTATATATAGTCCACACACCCAAACACACACACACACACACACAAATTTGAAAAAAAATTTTAAAATTTTATTAATAATTTTATATATTATAAATATAATATGGGTTATTATATCAAATATATTAATTTATATATATAATAACATAAAACAACATGCATACAAAAGGGATATATAAAATACATATTTTAATATTATATAATATAATATAAATTTTATACTATTTTTATTTAATAATATATTATAAATATATATAAAATATTTTTTAATTTAGTATAATACATTTATTAAAATTTTATAATTTATATATAATTTTTATATTTATATATATAATATTAATATTTTATATATATATAATATATTATATTAAAATAATATATATATAATATAAAATATTTTCTTAATTTTATTAAATTTATAAAATTCATTTTTTTGTAAATTGTAATTTTAAAAATTTAATAATTTAATTATATTTAAAATTTAAATTTTAATTTTAAAATTTTATGCATAATTTTAAAAATATAAAAAATATATATATATATATATATATAATATATATATATAAAATAATTTTTTATTTTATTAAATTAATAACATTTTTCATATTTTATACATAAAGTGTAATTTTAAAAAATTTTTGGGAATTTTAAAGAATTTGATCTGTTTTTAAAGAATTAAAAGAATGGCTGTTACCGAGTAATTCCTAGTTTATTTTAATAGTAGTGCCTGTGTGTGTGTATATAAATAACATATTATAAATTAATATAATATAATTATATATATATATATATAAATTTTATTAATACAAAACCACACACACAACACAACCCCAACACACACCAACACACACACATTTAAAAATATATATATAAAATAAAATATAATATATATTTATATATTATATAATATATGTGTTGTGTGGTGTGTGTGGTGTGTGTGTGTGGTGTTTTGTGTGTTTGTGAGATTTGCATAAAAATTATTAGTGCACATAATAAAACTAGCATATTTACCCACAAAATACTTTTAACTTTTTTAAAAAACATAAACTAAAATTCCCAGTGATCTTTCCTTATTTTCAAACCCCTCTCAACCAAATACGCTCCTCTCAGCAAATGGCTTGGCCTCCCCATCCTCGGAATCAAAAGCAGCGGATTCTTCGTCAAGGGAATTGCCGACTGAACAGGGAGAAAAAAAGAGTGATTGACGTATCTTGGAGTCGAGTCCTGGGGAATGCGTCCTCCCCCGGGTTTTGGGGGTGGGAATTTGTTATAAAATGAAAAAGATACATGATATTCTTGTTCACTTATGTATGATTAGTTTTTTTTGGATATATATATCTTTAAATTTTTTATCTTATATTCGTTTTTTTATATTTAATGGGTGGGGGAACAATAAATCGTGGGCAGGGTTTTTTTATGCATTTTTCCCTTTACTGATGTATGTGGGAAAGGTGGGGGTTTGGTATGATTTTTTATTAGGGGGCCAAAAATTATTTTCTTTACACATTATAAGCACTGTGATTCATAGGTCATTATTATCTCACCACTTTTTTTAGAAACATTTTTTTTCCCTATTATTGTCCATATTTTTAACTATTTCATTAAACATATCAGGGACAAATTTTAAAAATTTTTATCATTTCTTTTATCTTATATTTTCTGTTTCTTTTTATTTAATGGTTGGGGCCCCAAAATACGGGGGCAGGGTTTTTTTTGGGCATTTTTCATCACTGATGTATGTGGGAGGTATTTTTTGGTATGTATTTTTTTGTTCCCCATAATTATTTTTTCTATTATAAAAACTGTGATTCTAGTATCATTTTTAATCATCACCACTATTTCTAAAACTTTATTTTTTTACTATTATTCCCCAATTTTATAACATCATTTTTAAAACAAAATAAAGGACTATTATTAATTTTATCATTATTTTTGGCATTACTTTTTACTACTAAACATATTTTTTTGGTTTTTGGTTATTATAGAAAAATTATATTATATTCATCTTTTTATCATTAATTTTGGCCCATATTTTTATAGGGTTTTTTATTACCCTTTATTCTTATAAATATCACCATTCTTATTGCCATCTTTAAATATTATTCCCATTGTAAATTGTACCATATTCCTTTTTTTATTATTATTACTTTTTTTTTTCTATAAATTAATAATTATTATCCCCCCATTGTTTTATCGTTACTATTATCATTTTATAATCTTATATTCCTTATCTGTATTATTATTTTTTATTATCATTATTTTTATTAACATCTTTTATATTTTTTTTAAATTACCTTTTTTTTTTATACCTAAATTTTTTTTTAAACTTTTTTTAAACCTCATTTTATATTTTTTTTTATTAATTATTTTTTATTTAATTATCCTCTTTTTTTTTATCATTCGATCCATTATTATTATTACAAAATTTTTAAAATTTTCATTTCATTGTCATATTTTTTTTTCGTTTTTATTATATAAATTCGTTTTTTTCATTTTTATTAAAATTTTTTACGTTCATTTTTTGTTTCATTACCATTTTTATTGTTATTACTTTTATTTTTTTTAAATCTTTCAAAACCAAATTTATTTTGCTTTATTTTTTTTTTCTTCTTGTTTAATTTTTTTTTGTAATTATAATGATTTTAAATAATTTACTGATATCACAGTCCTTTATTGTATTTTTTTCATGTATTCATAAATAACTGAGAGAGCTGCAGAAAAACCAATTTTAAAAGAATGAGAGGCAAAAAGATTGGCTATCTCGGGGTTTCTCAACTTTTTTGAAAATTTTAAAACCTTCATAGAATCCTTCATATTTTATCGACGCCCGGGCCCCCCCATGTAATAACACCACACACACCAAAACCAAACCCACCAAAAACACATACACACCCACACACCCCCTTTATATATTAAAATATATTTTAATATATATATTATTTTATATATAAAATTACACACACACACACACACACACACACACACACCACAAAATTTTAATAATATTAGATATATTATATATATATATTTTTATATATTTTAAAGAATTGCAAAGGAGTATGTCGATTTTTCGTTTTGGACGGAAGACGCTACCCCGAAGTTTGGTCTGGAGAAGGTGGGGACGCTCGGCATGGCGGGTCAGGAAGGAATTTTCAAAAAAAATTAGATATTTTAAAAAATAAAAATAAAGCCCGGGGAATGTCACGGGGAAATAAATTTCTAACGGGGGAATAAAGGGTTAAAATTTTCGGAGGGGGTGCCCCACCCAGCAGTGACGCAAGACTCCCAAGGGGAAATTTAAACCCCGAAACCAGTATTTTTATTGCGGGGTTAAAAAGGTAAAAAGGGGTTGTGTGTGTGTTTGTGTGTGTGTTTGTTGGGGGTTTTTGTGTGTGTATATATAGGTAATATATAAAATTATATATATATATATTTTATTAATATAAAATATAATTATAATAAAAAGGGGAAAAACACCCAACAGAAAAAAATAAAACAAACTGGGGCTTTTTTCCCTTTTCATTTTTGTGAAACCGTTTGTGTTTGTTTTATAAAATTTATATATATATATATAGGGTGTATATATTATAATAAATATAAATATATAATATATGGTATATATATATATATAATTATATTATTATAAAATTATATATAATGTATGTATTTGATGTGTGTGTTTTAAAATATAAAGGGGTTTTAGTTCCGAAAATATGTAGTTTTTCCTATCCAAAGTGGGGGAAAACTATATACAAACCCCTCTTTCCTGTAATCAGAAGGTAAAATACTAAAAACCCCGGGGAAAAAATGCGCCGAAACCCCCCCCCCAAATTTAATTTTATGGAAACTGTAGGGGTTCATAGTTTAAAAAACTAATTTTATGTAAAATTAAAAAAGTGATGAACGAGATTTTTTCTTTGTTTTTTCAAAAATAAAGGTAGTTTTTCAACTAAAAAACCAATCTAAAGTTTAGAAAACCCTTTCATACTAGGGTTTTTTTCAAACCCCCTTACATCATGTAAGAAACCCTGTTTTGACTATTTTGGGAAAACCCTCTGGGCTATCCTTTCCCCAAACCCCCCAAAGACTTGAAAGGAAAAAAGCGTCGCCCCCTCCCTTTACGATCTGTGCTGTACGCCTGAGGAAGGACTCGTGCAGCACTCTTTTGCTGTGTATACCCATATGTTTTGGAAATTGATATGAAATTTTATGTATATATATTTAAGTATATCCCAATGCATATATATATAAAATATATATATAAATATAAAATATATATATATATATATTATATTATCTATTTTATAATATATATATAAATATACAAAAATATATGTATATAAAGAAAAAATATATTTTAAAAAATAAAATTTTATTTTGTAATATATTTTAAAATTATATATACATATATTACCCACATTTTTATAATATGTAAAATTTTATTTTAATATATTATAAAAATTTTATTTATATATTAAAAATATATATATATATATATATATATATATATATATATGCATGTGCAATACTTAAAAAATTATACTACATATTCATATCATTATATCTTTAATATGTAAAATTTTTTTACGTGTCTTTAAAACTGCAATGTATATATATGTATATATATGTTTTATATATATTTTATAAATATATATATATAATATATATAAAATATACATATGTGTTTTTGGGTGTTGTGTGGGTGTGTGTGTATCTATACATGTATATAAATGAAAATATACATAAGCACTTTTAAATTATGCCTAGGTAAAAAGTATATAAAATACACATTTTACCTTTTTAAAAAAATTTAAATATCCCTATGAAATACAGGGTTGTATATAAAATAATATATATATATATATATATATTATATTATATTTATATATTTTAATTAATTAATTATATAAAAATATTACATACATAATATATATAATATTTTAATATATAAAAAAAAAATAAAATATTATCTAAATATTAAAATAAAATACAAAATAATATATATATAATTTATTATATATATATATTATATATATATAATATATATATATTATATATATATATATAATATAAAATATTATATAAAAGTTAAATTTGCATATGTATATGAACGATGTATACAAATGCATATCCCACAGGGGAGTGTCCATTATAATTTTTAATATATTTTTAATAAGTTTTTAAAATATAATATAAAATATAATAATATATATATAAATATCATATAAAAATATAATATATATTATTTAAATATATTTTATTTTATATATACCCTGGATATGTATATATATGAAATTTTATGAAAATTATAATATCCCTACTAAAATTAAAATTTTTATTTTTTTTTTAAAAATTTAAAATATATATAAAAATTATATAAAATTATAAAAATTTTAAATTATAAAATTTTATATAAAACATAGAAAACATTATATATATATAATATATAATGAATAACATATTTTCCATTTTATAATAAAACCCTATATATATATTATTATATATATATAAAATTATTATAAAAATTTTTTTTATATATATAATATATAACACTTTTTTACACATATATAATTAAAAACACACACCACCCCACACAAAAACACACACACAACCCCAAAACACCACACACACACCACACATATATATATATAAAATATATATAATATATATAAATATATATATATATATAACATAATAGATATAATATATATATATTAATATTTTATATATATACATATATTTTACATATATTATGTAATACCCCATAATATTAAATTAATAAAATATATATCTATTAAATATATATTTATAAAATTATATGTAGTATGTAGTGTGTGGGTGTGTGTGTGTATCATCAACACTTTTACAGAGATATACTTATAAAAATATTTTCCCAATATTTACAGGGATATCATTTTTTTAAATGTATATAAAATATATATAATTATATAATATATATATATATATATATATATATATATATATGTGTTGGGTGTGTGTGTGTGTGTGTGTGTGGGGGTGTGTTTTTGTATTGTGTGTAAAATACTTTCCCAAATTTACACAGATATCATATATAATATATATTAATATATATATATATATATATAATATTATATATATATATACGCAATAAAAATCAATAAAAAAATGTATTTATATTATATTAATATATATATATATTTATATATATTATAAAATAATATTTTTGTGTGTGTGTGGTGTTGTGGGGGTGTGGGTGTGTGGTTTTAGGGATTTTATGTATGTATGCAGGGGTGGGTTTGTGTGTATGTAGTATGTATGGAAGTATGTAGAAAATGTATGTACTTTTTGTGTGTTTTGTTTAAAAATATAATAAAAAAATTTTATATTATATAATTATATATATTTTTAAAATTTTTGTGTGTGTGGGGTGCTTTTATGTATTTTATATACTCTTTTCATTAATCTATAAACCATAATTCCTTTTAAAACTTATAAACCCTATTCATTATCATTCATATGGGAATTGGCATGGGTTCCCAAAGAAATTCCACAAGGGTTTTCCCAACCCCTTTCCCTCTTTCCCAAAAAAAAAATTTGGGGGAGGACCTGTTTCCCTTTAATTTTATGTTGCCTTTCCTTTTCGTCAAGCTGGGGATCCCTTCAGAGAATTACAACGCATCCACTAAAAAAACTCACTTGTAAGAGCTGTTCAGAGACTGCAGCCAGTTACCAAGGAAATTTTTAAAAAACCTAAAGAGTTTTGAAATTTTACATAAGTTAACTTTTTGTTTGGGGTTTCAATTTTCTCATAATGCCGGGAGTAAAAAATTTTTACTTTTTCCCGGGCCATGGGTTTTCCCCAAACCGGTCGTACGAATAAATTTCCCTTATCTTTTTTTTCATAGAAAGATGTTTGAAGTAAAAATTTTGGTTTTTTTTTACCCGGGGAACATAAAGTTTTTTAAAAAAATCATATATTTGACTAATTAATTTCCTATCTTTTTGTAAATTAAATACCCAAATTATTAAATTCATTTTTTAAAAAATCACATTAGCTTTAGAAAAGCTTGTTGGTAATAGTTTGTAAAATTTTAAACATTTCTCTATATTTGGGAAAAATTTTTTTTCCATCAGGTAAAAAGGGGGAAAGGGCAAAAAGATTTTAGCCTTCCCCAACCTCATTCCCCAAAAAACGCTTCCCCAAAAATCAAGGGGGGTTTAAATTGGGAAAACAATAAAGGGAAAACCTTTTTATTGTTTTTATATTAATTTCACTATAATAATGGAATTCAATGCATTTTTTTTCTTTAAAACAAAACTGCTGATTTAATTTACACCCACACCACGCAGGGATATATTATATATAATTTATATATATATATATATTATATATATTAAAAATAATATAATATTATATAATATATATATATATTATATATAAACAAAAAGAAAAGATTTTAAATAAACAAGGTAAAGTATAGTGGGGTCTGGGGGAATTCCCATAGGGAAAATTTCCCCATTATTAAAATATTATTAAATTATTTATTATTTTTTATTTTATATAATAATATATTATATTATATAATATATATATATATATAATATATATTGAAAATAGAGAGATAAATAGAAAACATGCAAAATACATAAAATACATACTACATAAATACCAAAATTTCGTACAACAGAGACTGCAGGGCAGTTTTCACAAAGTATTATTTTTATATAATATATATATATATATTTTATATTATATAAATATATATTTTATTTTATATTTTTTATTTTTATAAATATATATATATATATATAGGTTTTATAAATAGATATATAAGGAAAATATATTTATATAATATATAAAATATATATATTTTGATAAAATATTGATATATATTTAATTTAAAATATAAAAATTTATATATAATTATATATATATATACCTTTTTAATATATTTATATAATATAAAAATTTTTATATATAGAAAATATAAATAAAATATCAATATTTTACGTAAATTTTATATATAAAATTATATAAAATATATATATAAATATATATTTTGTATATATATTTAATTTTATAACAAAATAATAATATTATTAAAAATATATATATATATATAATTTTAAATAATTATATATTAAAATATATTTAACAATATTTTAATTTAAAATATATATAATACATATAAATATATATAATTATAATATAGTATAAGATATATATATATATTTAATTTTAGATATATTTAAAAGTATTGGATTTATTAAAAAGGGTTTAGATAAAAGTATAGATAATAAAAATAATAAAATTTTTATATTATAATTTTATATTTTTATTAAAATATTTATATATATATTATATTTTTTAAATTTTATATATAAATATTTTTTTTTTTTTATTTTTTAAAATACATATAATTTAATTTTATGATATTAAATTATATCTATATATATAATTTTATATAAATATATATTTTATGTTTTAAATTTTAAAATTTTATATTATAAATATATATATTATATATTAAATATATTTATTATTTAATGTATTATATATTTTATTATTATGTATAATATTATATATTATTTTATATTTATTAAATATTATATAATATAAATTTACTACACACAAAAAAGCATAAATAACCCATTTTTATAAAGATTATATAAAATTAAAATAATTTTATTATATAAATATATTAAAATATTTTTATATATATGTGTGTGTGTGTGTGGGGTGTGTGGTGTGTGAAAATATTTTCACACACACACCCCAAAAAAACCTTTTAAAAAAGCATATATTATAATATATTTTATATAAATTATATTTAAAATTTTAAATATTATATATATATATATATTATTATATTTATTTTATGTATATATATGAATAATTTTTTATACCCACACACACAAAAACCTTTATATAATTTTAAACTATATTTAACTATAAATGACCCATATATATAACCCATATATAATATTTTAAAAACTAATATATTTTATAATTTTTATAATTTTATATATTATATTATATTATTTTCCATATATATATGTATATTTTATATATATAATATATATAGATTTTTATAATATATAAAATATATTAAAATATTATATATTATATATTTTAAAAATATATATATATATATTATATATACTTACATACCCACACAAATGCAGACACACACCCCCACAACCCCACACAACCCCACACACACAACCCCCAAACACACAACATAGTGTATTTTGTTAAAATTTCAAAATATATTTTAAAATTATATATTATATAAATTTTATATATATTTTAAAAATATATTATTTATAGATATATTAAAGTAAATATTTTAACTAGTATCTTGATAATATAAATAATATAGAAAGAATATATGAAAATAAATTTTAAAAGTTTTATGTATATATACAATTTTATATTTTCATATTATAATATATATATTTTTAAAAATAATATATAATATATAATATATTAAAAACAAATTAACATCTAATAAAATATATTTTTTATTTTTATTTTATTTATCTATATTTTATATAAAAAATTAGATTTTTACATATAAAACTATATATATCTTTTAAAAATATGTATATTTCATATATGTATTAATTTTATATTAATTTTTATTATTTTTTTACTATATATATTAAATGATATATTTTATCCTCTGTTTTTATAATATTTTATCTATTTAATATTATTATTTTCTTAATATATATATATATATATATATATAATATTATATGTATAGTAGATAAAAATTTTTATAGATTAAATTTAAAATATATATAAAATATAGATAATATTTTTATATTATATAAATTTTTATATATGAATATTATTATAAAATTTTATATTATATATATATAAATAGTTATATATAGTTATATATATATAGTCATATATAGTTATATATAGTTATATATATACGTTAAAGTGTGTGTTTGTGTGTGTGTGTATGTAAATATATTCATATATATACATACATATATATAGTATATATATATATATATATATATATATATATATATATATATATATATATATATATATATAATATATATATATGCGTTTTAGCGTGTTTGTGTGTGTGTTGTAAATATATTCACACACACAACACACACACCACACACACAACACAATATATATATAATATATATAGATATTATATATTATATATATGAATATCTATATATATATATATACTTTTTTTATATAATAATATATATATATATAATATATATATATATATATATATATATATATATATAATATGTTTTTGTATGTAAAATAAAATAAATTAATATATATATATATATATATATATATATATATATATCTATATATATATATATATTATATATATATAATATATATGTATATATCATATATAATATATATATATATATATATATATATATATATATATATATATATATATTATATATATATATATATATATAATATATATAATATACTTTTTGTAAACTGACTGCAGTCTCTGCTTGTACGTATATATGTATTTATGTATGTATGTATGTATGTATGCATGTATCTATTTATCTCTCTATTTATCAATATATATATATATATATATATATATATATATATATATATATATATATATATATATATATATATATTAATAATATAATCTATATAAATATCGTAATATATATTATATGTGCATATCATATAGATACCCAGACACACATATACATACCGTTGTTTATTTAGAAATCGTTTCTTTATATATATATATATATAATATATATATATATATATATATAATATATATATATATATATATATATCATATATAATATATACATGCGTGTGTGTGTGTGCTCATTAAATCAGCAGTCTGATTTAAAGAGAAAAAATGCATTGAATTCCATTATTATAGTGTAGTAATATAAAAACAAGTACACAGGATTTCCCTATTGATTTCGAATTATGACCTCCCTTGTATATTTGGGAAGCGTTCTTTTGGAATGAGGTTAGGGAAGGCTAAAATCGTTTTGTCCTCTCCTGCTACCTGATGGAAAAGAAAGTATTTCCTAATATAGAGAAATGTTTCAAATTTACAAACTATTACCAACAAGCATTCTAAAGCTAATGTGATTTTTTAAAAATATGCACTTAATATATTAGGATATTAATTTACAAATGATAGGAAATTAAACTTATGTCATAATATATGATTTTTTTAAAAATCTTTATGTCCTGGCTAAATATACATCATTATTACTTCAATCATCTTTCTATGAAAACATAGATAAGGAAATCATTCGTACGACCGGTAGGAAAACCGATGGTAAGCAAATGTAAATATTTGTTACTCTGGACATTATGAGAAAGTGTGAATCCCTAAACAACCAAGTGATACTTATGTAAAATACAAAGCTCTTTAGTTATTTACTTATACCTTGTGCAACTGGCAGCAGTCTCTGAACAGCTCTGTACAAGTGAGTTTTTTTTAGTGGATGCATTGCTAATTATCTGAAGGGATCCCTAGCTTGACTGAATGGAAGAGGCGAACATAAGATAAGGGAAGCAGGTTCCTCCCCAAGTCTTGGGGAATGAGGAAGGGATTGGGAATCCCTGTGGGAATTTCTTGGTACACCTATGCCAATTCCTATATGAATGATAATGAATAGGGTTTATATAGTTAAACGGAATTATGATTAATAGATTAATAGAAATGAGTACATATAAATACATACATGCACACACCACACACAAATATATATATATATATATATATATATAAGTATTATATAGATATATAGTATATATATATCATACACACAAACGCATACATACATACGTACATACTTCCATACATACACACACACACACACACACATGCATACATACATACATACTACACACCACCACACCACACACACACACACACACACAATATATATATATATTATAATATATATATATATATATAATATAATTATATATCTATATATATATAATACATTATATGATATATATCTATTATATATATTATATATATTATTATATATATATATATATATATATATATATGTATATTGTGTAATGTTATAGTAACAAAATACACACACACACACCACACACCACACACACACACACAAAAAATAATATATATATAATTATATCTATATATATTATATATACATTTAAATAAT
>NC_051429.1:1085759-1093259 GCF_015228065.2 Penaeus monodon | reverse complement strand
GCGGGAAGAGGGGGTGTGAAGAAAGATTTGTACGAAATCAACAAACCGGGGGGGGCATTTCTAAAACTTTTGGTATCTAGACATGGGGGTTTCTTGGTCAAATGATTGAAGGGGTGCGTTCCATGGTAGTATTATTAACTATGATTTCTTTTTTGAAAGGAGACGAGAAAAACTTCCTGGGGTTTGTCTATTTTTGCCTCTTTCCCCATTCGCACCCATTAATGGTTTTACTATGTCGGTGAAGCATTATCTCGTGACAAACAGGGGTATTCCCCGAACCTGTCTGTGGTTTTTCCTTATCTGGTATTGCCCGGAGCATTTTCAGAGTTTGGAAAAGGGCCTTTTGATAAAAAAGACTTTTTGTTAAAAATGATACAATGCTATGACATTTTAACACTTATATTTTTCCCCAAATCTGAAAAAAATGCTCAGTTTATAAATTTACTTCAATAAACCCCTTGTATTGAAAAAGGGCATTTTCTTTCTTAAGTTATGAAAAAAATTTTCCCCCTTTATTATGAGGTAATGCGAATATTTTTTCCCTAAAAAATGCTTTTTTACTTGTATTTTGAAAAAAATTGCTTCGGTTTCGTTTTTTTCCCCCTTTTGGGGGTGATTTTTAAAACCCTTTTCAAACTTTCCTCCTCGACTTAGTTTCCGTATATACCCCTTTTCTGCCTGTAAAAAAAGAAATTTAAATTGACACAAACAAGAAAGCACCCTTTATTTATTTTTTTTTTTTTTGCAAAAAACGTTTTTTATTAAGAAAAATAAATATAGTTTTTTATAACTCGTTTAAGAAAAAAAAAAAAAGCATCATTTTGGGAAAAACACATGCTGTCTGTAAGGCTATGCATCGCGGGTGTCATGTAATTTCTCCCTCTGGGAAAAGTACCCATGGTTAAAAAACTCTGCTTTTGGTAATTTGTGGTGTCTTTGTCAATTGCAACAATTATAAAAAACATTATAT
Source organism: Penaeus monodon (assembly GCF_015228065.2). Lineage (NCBI taxonomy): Eukaryota > Metazoa > Arthropoda > Malacostraca > Decapoda > Penaeidae > Penaeus > Penaeus monodon. Next base: position 1,092,289 of record NC_051429.1, on the reverse strand, counting down.
CAGAGGGGGAAACAAGTTATATTATTTTACCTCAATTTTTTTTTTTTTTATATTTCATAAAAGTTCTTGGTTTTGAAAAGAGTCAATTGCTAAAAGGGGGGAAAAATTTTTAACAATTAATCAAAGCCTTTTTTTTATTTTTGAAGATCGAAATCTTTACAGGGGCTTTAACTTTTTTGTCACTGCAGCAACAGTGGCATGTGAAAAAAATTTTAGGTAAAAGGGTTTTTCTTCTTTTGGGAGTTGTTATCAAATTTTTCAGAAAATGTGGGAAGAGGTCAAATAGAAATTTTATTCGTGTCGATAAAAAATTTCTCTTTTTTAAAAAATTTAAAAAAAATATTTTGGGATTACTTTAAAAAAGTGGTGCCTGAAGTGCAAAAAATATTTGTTACCGTTGCATCGTTCATTTTCTTCCTATATACGTTAGCCAGGTACTATAGCAATTTTGAGGAGGGGAGTAAATTGCGAAGAGCTAGTCCCCTTTTTGTGCTGATATCATCATAAAAGGGGATGATGTTTGCTCTCTTATGGAAAGGGTCCTCGTCGTATATGTTTTACATAGGGGCTTAAGGGAAAACTAAAATGCATTGTAGATTTTAAAAAATCGAGAAAAAGCGGGGAAATTTTAGGAAAATACCACATTGTCCCTTGAGGTTTAATTTCAAAACATAACTGAGTCAACACGTGGGGCAGGGGTGACCTAGTTGGGAGATAATTAGGTGTTTAGGCGTAAATAGAGGGGGAAACCCGTCTTACCTGGTGTAGATAGCTTTAAAACCTATTCAGGCCTCAAAAAGAATCAACTAGCGTTTTTCAGTCTATTTGGTAATTAACCCGTTTTGTTTTATAAGATGAAACGTGCAAAATATGAAATATTGGTTATCGCATTTTAATTTTCACAGAGACTTTAAGACTTATTTGTTTATGCCTCTTAGGACGTGTGTTTGTACTTGAGGTCATAATAAAAAATATGGGGGGGGGGGGGGGTGTGATGGGGGTGGGGTCTCAGCGACAATGACAGCGGGATCATATTGATCGGCACCTATTTGCTATAGGGTGATCACCACGTAACACTTAGTGAGAGCGTATTATCTCCTAAGGGAGAACTTTTGACTGGGGATTTGTTGTTTTCTTCTTTTTTTACATTTTTGGTTTGTAAAGGGGGATGGGGAATGTGGGACAGGGGCGGGAGGAAAGGGAAAGGGAAAGGGTCACCCGTTTTGGGGGTCAACACCTTTAATTTGGTCATTTCCCGGCCTGACTTTATCCCTCTTTTCCCTTGGGTTATTTTTATTGGTTTTGAGGGGTGTCTTCGTCTGTAAAAAGGCCATTTTTTCAAGTCAGTTACAAGTTCAAAAAAAGTTTTAATATGAATACGTTGGTAGATAATTAGGTTTCAGGGTAAAATACAAGGGGGAAAAAGTCTTTGACCTGGGGTTAGATACCCTTTAAAACCCTTTAATCTCTCTAAATAGAAAAAACCAACATATTCCAACTTTTGGTAAATAACCTTTTAGTTTTATAACTAAAACGTGCAAAGGTTGAAAAATTGGGTTTTCGCATTTTAAAATTTTCACAGAAAATTTAAGCCTGCTATTTGTGTTATCGCCCCTTAGGCGATATTTTTGTAAGCTTGAGAGCAAATAAAATACAAAAAGAATTTTATGTTCCTTTTTAAAGAACTATATTTTCTTTTGAAGATGTCATTGGGGTTAAAAACGGTTTATAACACATTAAAATATGGGGGAGGTCGCAGGCTTATCAGTCGTTCTGCGAAAATTTAAATATTTTTTTTGAATTTTTCTTATTAGGTCTGCACCTTTTTTATATAGATTTGTAAAAAAAAAAAAAAAACTTTATAAACTTTGCGATTATTTAATCATCCCCTGAGCAAGAAGGGTGGGTTTTAGGTGTTTTTAGGGTAAAACGAGGGGGAAACCCGTCTTTGACCTGGTTAGATACCCTTTAAAAACCCCATTAACTCTCTAAATAGAAAAAACCAGCGACTTTTTAATCTATTAGGGAAATTTAAATATTTGTTTTATAAGCATGAAGGTGCAAACATATGAAATAGGGTAATCGATTTTACATTTATATAGTTTCATTCTTAGGAGGGGTAGTCCTCGTCGTAACAGGGCAATTTTCCCATCCCGGGGCAAGTTCAAACACGAAGAAAATGGGGGGGGGTGTGGAGGGGAGGAGGGGTGAAAAAGGGAGGGGGTCATCGTGACACCCGGCATTGGGGTTTGGGTTATGATTTATCATTCATTGGAGGGGTGATTACTGGCACTTCATGAGGGCTGTTTATCTCCTTAATAGGGTTGTGATTTGTTTGTTTGCTTCTTTTTCTTACTTTATTGCTTTGGGTATGGAGGCTTTAAAAGGGAAAGGGGGGTTGGTTTTGGGGGGGAGGGGAGAGGAACCCCTTTTGGTGTGTGTATTAGACATCATTAGAGGGACATTTTTATGGATTTTGATTAATTAGGAGGGGTGATCATTTGTCTGAAAAGGGGAATTTCGATCCAGGGACAATTTAAACATGGTGATATTGCGGGGGGGGGGGGAGGGTTAAAAGGTGGGGGGGGTGTGGTGGTGTTTGTGTGTGTGTTTTTTGTGTGTGTTGTTTGTTGTGTGTGTGGTTTGTGGGGTGTGTGTGGTTTGTGTTGTGTGTGTGAGCGCATTTTATAGTGTTTTTAACAAACAAAAAAAAAAGCTATATTGTTAACGAGTTTTTTAATCCTTTTTACTTTAAATTTTATTTTTCTCTGGTACATAAGGAGGGGTGAAATTTCGGTCATTAGCAGCCTTTGACCTATTTATTATTGATTTTGACAGTTTTAGTCAAGGGGAAGACGGTTTTTTCCCCCCCTGTAACAGAATCAATTTTTTGATCTCGGGACAAGTTTTAAATATGGGAAAAACGGTGGGGGGTGGGGGGAGCCACGGGTGAGTCTCTGTAGATCTGCCTACGGTAATGATTTTTGGTTGGTATTGGTCATTTTCTGTTTTGATGTATATTTTTGGGCTGTAAAAAAAGGATGAATGCTAGTCATCATTCTACGGGTTTGGTGGTTACCCTTTTCATTAAACCCGCTTTAAATCTCGACAAGGGGATGTGGTTACGCTGTGTCATTAATCTTTTTCACCCGTCACCTGCTTGGGGGGGATACTCTCTTAGTACTCATTTGTTTATTATTTCTCTTATGATGGTCATGTACGAAAAAAAATGCATATGTAAAAGTAGGAATGATTTCCGGGTATTTATGTTGTTGTGGAATTGGGTTTCGGTTTTTTGGGTTTGCGGTTTTGTCAAAGGGCACTGATTACGTCACGGGCAGACCACTTTCACATTCACAGTATTTGGGAAGTGTGGTCTGCGGTTGCCCGTGGTCATTAACATGCTTTCACTCTAGATAAGGTTGTGTGGTTACCGGGATCATTTTACTATGTCACCCGCACCTGCATTGGAGGGGGTACGTCTGTAGAACATCATTATTTCATTATTTCTCTTATGAGCGTCATGTACGAACATAAAAAGCCATGTGAAAGTGGTTTAAAGTTTCCGGGTATTTATTATGTTGTTGTGGGCTTGGTTGGGTTTGGGTTTGGGTTTCGTCAAGGGCACTGTTAATACGGTCACTGACTACTTTTACATTTATGAATTGTGAAAGGTTTTAATTCTCGTATTCCACACTTTTTTATATAATATATATAAAATATATATATAATATTATATATATTATGTTATATACAAAGAGGTATATCAAAACCGCCTGAAGAATCTCTCTTTTTAGAAACTTTTTGAAAGGGTTTACACAAGCCCCTTTATTTTCAAAGCTGAAAACGAAACCAAAAAATAATTCGTTTGATGATTTACAAAACTAGGGGGGGTTCTGGAATTTTAAACAATACGTAATAAAACGGTAGGGGCACAAATAAGTAAAAACAAAATAGTAAAAAGAAAAAAATAGTAAAAAATATATGCTAATGAAAAACATAAAAAGAGATAAATCATGCAAATGAACCCCGATTGGTTTTTTTGGTAAAGGGTGGTTTAAAGTGTAAACAAGCTATTGCAGTGGTTACGTGTTTAGTTTGGCTTCACTTTTTTATTAGGAGGGATTCAGAGGTGTGAGGTCCTGGCGGGAAAATGAAAAGGGTAAAAATTAAATCTTTTTCGAGAAAGGGTGTGGTGTTCAAGGAATGTTTCTTATTGCCATTTTTGGAAGGGCTTTCCTTTATGTTTTGTAGATGCGGGTCGCAGCCATGGAGGGTTTACCCCACGTACCTAGTTGCAGTAGGACGGTAAAAAATATACCCCCATTAGAAATAATCAGAACTATATTCAAAGGGTTTTTTCATGAACTTTCCCATGTATTGTGTTATGAAAACAAAAAATGAACTTAATCTGGGTAGTTATTCCGAAGGTGTTTTTTTAAATGTTTCCGTTCAAGCTTAAATCACCCAATATAGTAGTTTTAAAAAATTTATGGTCTCTTTTTTTCATACAGACAGTTTGCTGGTTTAGAATTTGTTTTGGGAAAAAAGTTTTTTTTTATTTTTTCAAATAACTGTAATGGGTATTATTTTTTGTAAAAAAGTTTTTTAGAAATAACAATTCTTTAGAAAGGGTCCCAGTTTCAAAAATTGTAGGCCCTAGTGATCAGAGTTTTTTACTGCAATTTTTTTATAATATGGGGGTAAAAACGGAGGAAGTGTGGGCCGAGGCCAATGAATGTTGGTTTACGTAAATACTAGTATGGAAGGTGCCGTTGTTGTTGGTAACCATAGTATCTAAAAAGGATAGTTGGTTGTTCTTTTGCACTTCACATGTAAAATTGATATTAGGGTGTTTGGAATTCAGATAAGTTAGAAAAAGATTTACGTGGGAAGGGTGACTAAACAGCAGAAAAGTGTCGTCAATGTATCGACGATAATAAAGAGGTCTGAATTCAGGCGGGCATTTTTCTAGCCAGTTTTGTTCGTGATAACTTAGAAATGCATTGGCATAGGAGGGGCCTAGTGGGGAGCCCATGGCTACACCGTCTGTTTGGGTATACAGCCAATCATCAAAAGTAAAAACTGAATGATGGGCTGCGGTTTCAAGTAGTTTTTTGAAGTTATCCTTATTTAATCCAAATTTGTTCAGGGAGTAGGTGTCCAGGGTTTTAGTTATTAATTCTGTGGTCTCTTGTAGTGGTACATTTGTAAATAGTGATTCAACATCAAAACTCGCCATTATGACGGGTTGTTGGAAGTTCAGTGATGTGATTTCTTTGGCAAAAGATGTGGAATTATGAATAGTATATTGATTAGTAGTTATGGGAGCGATGATGGGGACCAGAAATTTTGCAACATTATAATTGAAAGTGCCAATTGATGAAATGATGGGTCTTAGGGGAATATTTGCCTTGTGAACCTTCGAAACGTTTGGTAATAAAGATGAGATTCTTCACGGCCGTATTGATATACCTCTTTGTGCTTACAATTCGACACCTGAGTGGCAAACCCATTACGAAATATATGTATATATATTTATATATATATATATATATATATATATATATATATATATATATAACATTTATATATATACATTTATATGTAGGTATGTATATGTGTGTCAGTATATGCACACACACACACATACACACACACACACAAACACCCACACACACACACACACACACACGACACACACACACACACACACACACACACACACCACACGCACACACAACACACACACATATATATATATATTATATATATATATATATATATATATAGATATAATATATATATATATATATATATATATATATATATATGTGTGTGTGTGTGTGTGTGTGTGTGTGTGTGTATGTTTGTGTGCGTGTATATATATATATATTAATATATATAATATATATATATATATATATAAAATATATATATATATAATAGTATAGATGAATATAGTGAGAAATACTAGATAGTGCATGTGTAATTATTATAATAGAAATTCGTATCTGTGAAATACGATATTAATATATTTAATTATCTTTACCTAAGCTATAATGATAATAATATGTAATTTATTCAATTCGTCGTATATTATTTTGTTTTTCATATATAAAATAATAATAATTATTTTTGAAAAGTTTTTTTTTTTATACTTGTTAACTAGTAATGTTAAAATCTTTCTTTTTCATTGGCATCACGTTTTATTATAAAACATTGGTTTTTTAAATAAATAATTTGTAATTTATTCAATCCAATCTATTTTGCACCTTTTATGTTAGGAATGTTTTCATTCAGTGATTTATATTTATTTGATTTTCAATTCACAGGTTAACATTGAGTTTCCTTGCCGACTGGATGCCCTTAGCCCCACTCACAGATGAGGAAATATATGGCACAGGAGTCAGTCTCAAAGAAGAGCTCAACGAAGATGTCACCAAAGAGACATATCTAGATATTAAGGAAGACCCTTTTGATTATACAGATGAAGGGAGGGATGAAGTGAGCAAAGTGAACGTAGGATC
>NC_051429.1:1064978-1070608 GCF_015228065.2 Penaeus monodon | reverse complement strand
CAAGCTAACTGTTGGAGGGTCTACCTGCTACAATTGCTCAAAATACTCAGCCCAACGTTCACAAACCTCAACATGATCTGAGATGATCCATCCATCCACTGATTGGACTGCAGTCCTCTGTGAGGAGGGCTTAGATTTTAGCTCTCTCAGGGCTTGGTAGGCAGGGCGAGGGTTGTTTACCAAGAAATGGCCTTCAATCTCCTCAGAAAGATTCCTGAAGAACGGTTCCTTGTCCCTTCTCAGCAGCGTCCGAGCCCTATGCGCCAAGGAGTGATGCAAGACCTGATTGCCATTCAGCCGACCCATGCGACATGCTTCAGTGGCCTCCAGTATCTCCAGGGTGATGGATTTCTGCCTTGCCCTCGGGCATATGACAATGGACTCCTGAGCTGCTTCAAGTGTTTAGCACTTGAAGAACTCCCACAGAGCAACTGGTCCATCAGGTTGTCAAGTTCTGTGAATCAGTCAAAGACTGTCATGGTGAACCCTGCTCCTCTCTTAGTCTGTCCAAGTGAAACACCTTCGAGTGGCCACTGGAGGGACGGAGAGTTTTGAAGCGTACCGGCCGGACCGACAACCAGCCTGTGGTCAGTGCCACAGAACTCAGCACTCCGGTAAACTCTACAGTTCTGGAGGATCCTCCATAGTGTGCTAACAAGAATGTGGTTGATCTCCTTGGTCACTATACCCGTATCACTATACCATGTTTAGAGAAGTGGGTTGGAGTGCTGCTACCAGGAGCCAGACATCCTCATTCTCTGGGACCTAGCAAAGTCCCGGATAAGGAGGCTGTTCTCTCTGCTGGGATCAGATCCCGAGCCATGGGGGCTGACAGACATCTCATAGCCAGCTCGGTCACAGCCAGATACTGCATTGAAGACGCCCAGAGTAATGCGAATACCTCGTCTCAATGCTATCAACCGGTGTTACCTCGACTACCGAGGGCTGAAATCGGCTGGAGATGGCTATAGCTACACCTTGGAGGTGGTGAGGCTAGTCAGTTGTTTCCAGTTGCAAGCGAGAAGGCATGCAAGCACTTAACACTATCTAGGCTACCACACCATCGCTTCACATCACTTTGCGCATGAAGCACCAACCAATAATCTCTCTCTCTCTCTCTCACTCTCTCTCTCTCTCTCTCACTCTCTCTCTCTCTCTCTCTCTCTGTCTCCCTCTCCCTCTCTCTCTCTCTCCCTGTCTCCCTCTTGCTGTTTCACTCTCTCTCTCTCTCTTCCTCCTCTTACACATTTCCCTCGCTCCTTTTGACCTCTCTCTCACTCACTCTTATTCTCTTGCTCTTCCTCACTCTCTCTCCCTCTTGTTTTTGCTATCCCTCTCTACTTTTTGTGTTAGGTTAGGAAAGATAAGGATATGTTGGGTTGAATTTATTGATTTTATTAAGTTATGTTAGGTTAAAATTATTAAGTTAGGTTAAGTTATAAAGGTTAGGTTGGATTGCTAGGTTAAGTTAGAATCATAAGGGTAGGTTAGGCTAGAAAAATTATGTTACGTTAAGTTGAATATTCATTTTAGGTTAGGTTAGGTTAGTTACGCTTAGGTTAAAAAGCTTATATAAGGTTAAAATCTTAAGGGATGGTTAGGTTAGAATCGTTATTTTAGGTTAGGTTACGTTTAGTTTAAGATTTGGTTAGTTTCGAATGGTTATATTAGGTTAGAATCATAAAGTTAGGATTGTTATTTTATGTTGAATTGTTAATTTAGGTTAGGCTTGAATCATTATTTTTGGTTAAATTAGATTCTGATTATATAGATTAGGTTAGATTTGGTTAGCTTAGTTAAATTTAGGATAGTTTAGGTTTTGGATAGGTGTAGGTTACAGTTAGATTAGGTATGGTATATTTCGTATAGGTGTAGGTTAGATTAGTTTAGATCTAGATTAGATTAGGTTTTGTTTGGGTTGGGTATTGTGTAGGTTGGGTTAGGTTAGGTTTAGGTTCAGGTTAGGTCAGATTAGATTTAGGTTAGACCAGGTATGGGTTAGACTAGTTTAGATTACTTTTAGGTTACGTAAGGTAACGTAAATTTATAATGTTATGTTAAGTTGGTTTAGAATGGTTTGGTTAAGTAAGAATTGTTAGGTTAGGTTATGTTATAAGGATAAAATAGGTTACAAATGATAGGTTAGGTTACATTGACATTATTAGGTTAGATTTGGTTAGGTTTAGGTTAGGTTAGGTCAGGTTTAGGCTAGAAAAGTTCGGTAATACTCAGGCAATTAGGTTAGGTTTTATTTAATTTAGACAGGTATATTCAGTTAATAAGGTTAGGTTTAGGTTAGATTACAGTTGGAGAAGGTTAAGTTAGGTTTAAGTTGGGTAATGTTTAAATTGGGTTAGGTTAGGAGTTGGTTTAGGTTAGGTTAGGTCAGGTTTAGGTTAGGTTACTTATGGGTAAGGGTAGGGTAGCTTATATTTAGCTTAGAGTGGTTAGGTTATAATCGTAAAGTTACGAAATGTTTGAAATATTAAGCTAGAATATAATTGTTATTTCAGTTTAGGTGTAGGATGGGTTAGGTTAGGTTTAGGTTATGTTATATATGGGATAGGTTAGTTTAGGTTACTTTTAAATTCGAATACTTAGGTTGTAAGGTTAAGAAAGGTTAAAGATGTTAAGCTAGGGTAGGATCGTTATTTCGGTCTAGGTATGGGATGGGTTAGGTAAGGTTTAGATAAGGTTATAACTGGGATAATATAATTTAGGTAACATTTAAATTAGTCTAGTTAGGTTAGAATCATAAGGTTAAGAAAGGTTAGAAATATTAAGCTAGGGTGCAATCGTTATTTTAGTCTAGGTTATGTAAGATAGGTTAAGTTAGGTTAGGTTAGTTTAGGTTTTGTTTAGGATAGAATGATTAGGTTAGGATCATATGTTTAGTAAATGTTAGAAATGTTCAGTTAGTGTTCAGCTGTTAATCTAGTTTAGGTTGGGTTAGGTTAAATATGGGTTAGTTGAAGTGACCCTTAGTTAAGATGGTTCGGTTAGGTTTAAATTGTAAGGTTAGATTAAGCTAGGATCATAAGGTTAGATTTGGATCGTTACTTTATGTAGCTAAGGTTTAGGCTAGGTTTGGGAAGGTTTAAGTTAGGTTAGGTTTAGTTCAGTTTAGATTAGGTATAAGGAAACAATAGGCATCTAGGAGTTTTCATTTTAGGAACTTTAGAAAAACGCATTTTGGACATGAAGTTTAGTATAAAGAAACACTGATCATCCAGCAGTGTTGATTTTTGAAGTTTCGAAAATTTAATTTTGTGTAGGATAATAAATATTTTCCTTTTTGAAATTTATTTTATAGATTGGATATCTATAATTCAACGAGACATATACTCACCTAAAAGGCACGATCAGCAATTGTTTGGTATGATTGTAGGTTTTAATTATTTTCCGTTCTACCTTATCATTGTCTATTTTATAACAATTGGATATTGTGTTTTCTATGATGACTACATTATACACTTTATGCGTGTGTTTCTTTCCCTAAAATAATAATAATAAATAATAATAATAATAAATAAGATAAAATAATATATATATATAATATATATATATATATATATATATATATATATATATATATATATATATATATATATATATATATATATATACACATATTAATTATGCTTCATTTTCTTGGAATGCACTATTGAGTCGACAAAATCAATGGATGTCAGGATAAAATCATTTCTACTGTGTGTTTAGAAGTAGGCGAAACTTATCTGCAAAGAAAATTGTATAAGCTAAATCATATACACGGTCCACTGAATTTCATTCAAACAAAAAATCGCTGTTCCATTTCATTCCAGTGCTTACGTTTATGGGGAATATAATTCTTGCGTCGCCCTGCGTTAAATAAGCAAGTCAGAACTCCAGTGTACGGAATACCGCTGAAAATACACTTAAAAGTAAACTTTGATGGTGTTTCTTTTGTATTGTTTAGATTAGGTTTATGTTATGTTCAGGTTAGGATAAGTTTCGCTCAGGTTATGTTATATATGTAACGTTAGGTTATTATGTTTGGTTAGGATTACTTTAGGTTAGGATATATTGGGGTTAGGTTAGGTTTAGATCATTTTGGTTATGTTATGTTAGATATGTTATGTTAGGAAACTGATAAACATAATATAACCTAATCTAAACCTAACTTAATCTAACTTGACCTAACATAATCTAACCTAACCTAAATCTAACTAAGCTAAACTAAGCTAATCAAACCTATTTTCTCCTAATCTAATCAAACCTAACCTAACCTAACCAGACCTAAAACTTATGAGCATAATCTAATCTAACCTAAACTCAATAAACATAATCTAACCTAAATCTAAACCTACTAAGCATAATGTAACTTAGCCTAAACCTAACCTCACCCAAAGCTTACCTAACTTAAACCTAACCTAATCTAAACCAACTACCTTAACCAAATTGGAAATATAAATAGTGTCGTGATTCTAAATTATGACATCCAGCCTTTTGTCGACTCCATAGTATGTTCCTAAAAAAGATGTGAGCTAATATTCAAATTTATGCTAACTGATAACTTACAGTAAGTGTACAAAGGTCTTGGAATACTGTAGCAACTAGTGTTGCAGAACAGTCAACTGCAATAATAAAAATAAGCCTTGGAGTGATTCTGTACACAAATAAAAAGTGAAAGTGAAGGAAGATGGAAATATATGCTTCTTGGCACATTAAGTGTACAAAGATTAGGCTTACTTTAATTTTGGTTAGATTTCGGTTAGGTTAGGCTAAGTTAGGTTAAGCTGGGTGTGGTTGGGTTAGGTTAAGTTAGGTTTCGGCTAGGTTAGGTTTACTACATTAGGTTAGGTTTACCAGTTAAGGTTAGGTTATGTTTATTTGTTTAGTTTAGATTATGTAATGCTTATTAGCTTTCTTTAAGTTAGGTTAGGTTAGGATACGTTAAATCAAGGTAGGTTAGATTATGTTAAGTCAAATTAAGTTGGTTTGTTTAGGTTATCTTAGGTAAGGTTATATTAGGTATTTAAGGTAGGTTAGGTTAGGTAGCTAAATACTGCTGGAATTACTTTAAAAAGTAAATGCTGATGCAGTTTCTCCTCTTTCTTTATTTATTTCAGTTACAATATATATGCTTCTATATCTATATGCATCATCTCGGACAGATCTATACTTCTGCAAAGAATATTCTTAATGTTATTATATTACGAGATTTAATCCTGAATGCCCATATATAATATATATATATATATATATATATATATATATATATATATATATATATATTTATATATATATATATATATAATGCCAATAAAATATAGTTAACATTTTTTCTTTTATTAGGGAAAGAAAGATAAGCAGAAAGTGAATAATGTAGTCCTCATAGAAAAAACAATGTCCAATTATAATATTTATATTGAAAGATCAGGTAGAACGTAAAATACTTAAGCCTAGAAACATACTATACAATTACTGAACGTGCTTTTTAGGTGAGCATGTCCATTCTATAAACTTAAAAAAAAAAAAAAAAAAAAATGAAAAAAAAAAATCCCTATCATACAAAAATTACTTCGAGTTCAAAAATAAACATTTCTCGATGTTTAGGGTTTTCTTATAGCTAACTTAATACCAAAACG
>NC_051429.1:1047998-1057998 GCF_015228065.2 Penaeus monodon | reverse complement strand
ATATATAAAAAATATAAAATAAAAAAAATAATTTGAAAATATATTTTTATTTTAAAAGTTTTATATTAAAATTTTTTTTGTATTTAAAATTTTATAAAATATATATTTTTAAAATTTTAAAATAAAAATAAATTATATAATATATTTTAATATATAAAATTAAAATATAATATTAATATTTTTTGTTTTGTGTGTGTGGGTTGTGTGTGTTGGTTTTGTTTTGTGTAATTTTGTATAACTATATAAAAAAATTTTTATTATTAAAATATTTATATATTAATTAATATATATATCAAATTTTTAAAATTATTTTTTAAAATAATATTTAAAAAATTTTTTTTTAATATTATTATATATAATATATAATAATTTTAAAATTTTTACATTATATATATATATATATTTATATATATATTAAAAATATTTTTATACAAAATACCTGGAAACCAAAAAATGAAACGGCTCTTTCCTTTTCCCTTTTTGGGTATTGCCAGTTTAAAGGTTTAAAAGGGGGGGGGGCCTGGAAAGGGGCTGGGCATTCCCCCCGGTTTCCCCCAAAATACTCGCCCTGGGGTTGGGAAAACCCGGGGGAGGGGGCCCCTCCAGTGCCGCATAAAAGTTGGGGGAATAAAACGGGGGGAACCCCGGGGGATTTCCGGTTTTAAAAATCGAGAGGGGGCCTTTTTGGCCCTCAAACTCCCGCCTTTGGGGGGGGTGGGGCCCCCTTCGGTTGGGGAAACACCCCTCCCGTCCTAATTGGGGAGCTTTCCCCTTCCCATGCTGGGGGAGCCCCCAGCCCCCTAAAAGGGGCTGGCCCGCCACAGTCCGCCCACTTTAGTGGGTGCCTGGAGTTTAGGCCAAAAGCCGAAAAGCGGACTGAAACCTCTGCACCAGGAAACAAGGAAATAAACAAGCCGCCAGGGATAAAACTGGCAACCTGGAACGTCAGAACAATGTGTCCTAGCCTGTCTGACGACCTCCAGCAAATCGACAGCGCCAGGAAGACCGCCAACATTCACCGCGAACTAAAGAGGCTGAACATCGATATCGCAGCACTGCCAGAGACGCAACTCTCCGACAGCGGCAGCCTGAAGGAGAGCAAAAAGACGTTCTTCTGGCAGGGGAAGGAGCACCACGAGCGCCGACTCTATTATGTCGGTTTTGCTGTCCAGAATTAATTATTATAGATTATATTTATAATATGAATAATATATATATATATATAAATAGATATATATATATATATATATATATATATATATAGATATAATATCTATATATATATATATATAATATATATATATGTATGTGTGTGTGTGTGTGTGTGTGTGTGTGTGTGTATGTGTGTTGTGTGTGTGTATATATACATTAATAAATATGTACATATATATATGTACATATATAATATATATATATATATATATATATATATATATAGTATATATATATAGATATATATATATATATATATATATATATATATATATTATATATATATATATATATGTGTGTGTGTGTGTGTGTGTGTGTGTGTGTGTGTGTGTGTCTGTGTGTGTGTACATAAATAAAAAAAAATATATATATATATATATATATATATATATATATATATATATATATTTACATATCTCTGTCTCTTCTCTCTTTCTCTCTCTCTCTCTCTGCCTCTCTCTCTCTCTCTCTCTCTCTCTCTCTCTCTCTCTCTCTCTCGCTACCTCTACCTCCAGCTATCCCTCTTGCTCTTTGTCTCTCTCTCCCTCTCTCTCTTCCTCTTACACATTTCCCTTGCTCCATTTGAACTCTTTCTCACTCCTTCATACTCTCTTGCTCTTCCTCATTCTCTCTCTGTCCTTTTTCGTTGGGTTAGTTAAGATAAGGGTACGTTGGGTTGAGTTTATTGGGTTAGGTTAAATTAGGTTAGGTTAAGTTAGGTAAGTTAAATTAGGTTAGGTTAGGTAGGTTAAGTTATGTAACGTTAGAATGACTAGGTTAGGTTAGGTTAAAATGCTTACTTTAAAAAGTTTAGGTTAAGATAGAAAGGTTAGGTTGTATTAATAGGGTAAGTTAGAATCGTAAGGTTAAGTTAGGCGAGAAACATTATGTTACGTTAAGTTAGAAGAGTTACTTTAGGTTAGGTTAGGCTAGAAACATTATGTTACGTCAGGTTAGAAAAGTTATTTTGGGATAGGTTAGGTTAAAATTTTTAGATAAGGTTAAAACCGTAAGGGTTAGTTAGGGTTAGAATTGTTAGGTTAGGTTAGATTTCAATGAAATAGGTTAGGTAGGTCTAGATAAGATTTGGTTAGCTTAGTTAAGTGTAGGTTAGGTTACAGTTAGGTTATATAGGTTAGGTTACAGTTAGACTAGGTAGGTTAGGTTTATTATATTTCGGTTAGGTTAGTTTAGTTTTTTAGTTGGGTTGGGTAATATTTATGTTAAGTTTAGGTTTAGTTTAGGTCAGGTTAGATTAAGGTTAAGCTAGGTATGGGTTAGATTAGTTTAGATTACTTTTAGGTTACGTTAGGTACCGTAAATATAGGTAGGGTTGGGATAGGTTAATTTAGGTTATTTTAGAATAGTTTGGTTAAGTTAGAATTGTTAGGATAGGTTAAAATCATACGGATAGGTTAGGTTAAAAATGTTAGTCTAGGTTAGTCTAGTAGGTTAGATAAGGTTAGGTTTAGGTTAGATTAAGTTTATGCTAGGAAAGTTCAGTAAAGCTCGTAAGATTAGGTTAGGTTATATTTATGTTAGGCAGGTAGGTTCGGTTTATAAGGTTTGGCTAGCTTAGGGTTAGTTTAGGTAATGTTTAGATTGGGTTAGGTAAAGAGTAGGCCTAGATTAGGTTAGGTCATGTTTAGGTTAAGTTAGTTATGGGTTAGTTTAGTTTAACTCAACTTTAGTTTAGAATGGTTAGGTTAAAATCGTAAAGATAGGATAGGTTATAAATGCTAAACTAGGGTAGAATCGTTATTTCGGTTTAGGTATGGGATGGGTTAGGTTCGGTTTAGGTTAGGTTATATATGGGATAGGTTAATTTTGAATAAGTTTAAATTAGAATACTTAGGTTAAAACCGTAAGGTTAGAAAAAGTTCGAAACATGAAACTAGGGTAGAATCGTTATTTTAGTTTAGGTTAGGGTGAGTTAGGTTAGGTTTAGGTTAGGTTAGGTATGGGTTAGTCTAATTTGACTCAACTTTAATTTAAAATCGTTAGGTTATAATCGTAAAGTTAGGATAGGTAATAAATATTAAACTAGCGTAGAATCTTTATTTCGTTTTAGGTATGCTATGGTGTTAGGTTAGGTTTGGGATTGGTTGTAAATGGGATAGGTTAGTTAGGTTACTCTTGAATTAGAATACTTACGTTAGAATCGTAAGGTTAGAAAAAAAATAAAAATGTTAGACTAGGGTAGGATTGTTATTTCGGTTTAGGCATGGGATGGGTTAGATTAGGTTTAGGTTAGGTTATATATGGGATAGGTTAGTTTAGGTTACTTTTGAATAAGAACTCTTACATTAGAATCGTAAGGTTAGTTTAGAATGGTTACGTTAAAATAGTAAAGTTAGGATAGGTTATAAATGTTAAACTAGCGTAGAATCGTTATGTCGGTTTAGGTATGGGGTGGGTTAGGTTAGGTTTAGGTTTGGTTGTTTATGGGATAGGTTAGTTTAGGTTACTTTTAAATAAGAATTCTTATATTAGAATCGTAAGGTTAAAAAAAATTAGAAATGTTAAACTAGGGTAGGATCGTTATTTCGGTTTAGGTATGGGATGGGTTAGGTTAGGTTTAGGTTAGGCTATATATGGGATAGGTTAATTTTGAATAAGTTTAAATTAAAATACTTAGGTTAAAATCGTAAGGCTAGAAAAGGTTAGAGATATTAAACTAAGGAAGAATCCTTATTTTAGTTTAGGTTATGTTAGATAGGTTGGGTTAGGTTAGGTTTAGGTTAGGTTAGGTATGGGTTAGGTTAGTTTTGCTTAGCTTTAGGGTAGATTTTGCTTAGCTTTAGGGTATGTTTCTAAAGGTTAGAAATATTAAGTTAGGGTTCTATTGTTAATTTAGTTTAGTTATAGGTTGGGTTAGGGTAGGGTTTGGTTAGGTTAGAAATATGTTAGTTTAGGTGATGCTTAGGTTAGGATGGTTGGGTTAGGTTAAAATTGTAATGTTAGATTAAACTAGGATCATAAGGTTAGATTAGAATCGTTACTTTATGTAGCTAAGGTTTAGGTTTGGTTCGGGAAGGTTTAATTCAGGTTAGGATTAGGTATAAAGAAGCAATAGACATCTACAAGTATTCACATTGGTACCTTTGGAACAAATGCGTTTTGGGTATTAAGTTAGCTATAAGAAAACCCTAAACATCGAGAAATGTTTATTTTTGAACCTTCGAAAGTAATTTTTTGTATGATAGGGATTTTTTTTTTCATTTTTTTTTTTTTTTTTTTTTTTTTTTTAAGTTTATAGAATGGACATGCTCACCTAAAAAGCACGTTCAGTAATTGTATAGTATGTTTCAAGGCTTAAGTATTTTACGTTCTACCTGATCTTTCAATATAAATATTATAATTGGACATTGTTTTTTCTATGAGGACTACATTATTCACTTTCTGCTTATCTTTCTTTCCCTAATAAAAGAAAAAATGTTAACTATATTTTATTGGCATTATATATATATATATAATAAAATTATATATATATATAAAATTTATATATATAAAATATATATATATATGGCATTCAGATTAAATCTGTAATATAATAACATTAACAATATTCTTTGCAGAAGTATAGATCTGTCCGAGATGATGCATATAGATATAGAAGCATATATATTGTAACTGAAATAAATAAAGAAAGAGGAGAAACTGCATCAGCATTTACTTTTTAAAGTAATTCCAGCAGTATTTAGCTACCTAACCTAACCTACCTTAAATACCTAATATAACCTTACCTAAGATAACCTAAACAAACGCAACTTAATTTGACTTAACATAATCTAACCTACCTTGATTTAACGTATCCTAACCTAACCTAACTTAAAGAAAGCTAATAAGCATTACATAATCTAAAACTAAACAAATAAACATAACCTAACCTTAACTGGTAAACCTAACCTAATGTAGTAAACCTAACCTAGCCGAAACCTAACTTAACCTAACCCAACCACACCCAGCTTAACCTAACTTAGCCTAACCTAACCGAAATCTAACCAAAATTAAAGTAAGCCTAATCTTTGTACACTTAATGTGCCAAGAAGCATATATTTCCATCTTCCTTCACTTTCACTTTTTATTTGTGTACAGAATCACTCCAAGGCTTATTTTTATTATTGCAGTTGACTGTTCTGCAACACTAGTTGCTACAGTATTCCAAGACCTTTGTACACTTACTGTAAGTTATCAGTTAGCATAAATTTGAATATTAGCTCACATCTTTTTTAGGAACATACTATGGAGTCGACAAAAGGCTGGATGTCATAATTTAGAATCACGACACTATTTATATTTCCAATTTGGTTAAGGTAGTTGGTTTAGATTAGGTTAGGTTTAATTAGATTAGGAGAAAATAGGTTTGATTAGCTTAGTTTAGCTTAGTTAGATTTAGGTTAGGTTAGATTATGTTAGGTCAAGTTAGATTAAGTTAGGTTTAGATTAGGTTATATTATGTTTATCAGTTTCCTAACATAACATATCTAACATAACATAACCAAAATGATCTAAACCTAACCTAACCCCAATATATCCTAACCTAAAGTAATCCTAACCAAACATAATAACCTAACGTTACATATATAACATAACCTGAGCGAAACTTATCCTAACCTGAACATAACATAAACCTAATCTAAACAATA
The DNA here is from genome assembly GCF_015228065.2 of Penaeus monodon. Lineage (NCBI taxonomy): Eukaryota > Metazoa > Arthropoda > Malacostraca > Decapoda > Penaeidae > Penaeus > Penaeus monodon. The sequence goes on along the minus strand of NC_051429.1, from coordinate 1,052,137 downwards.
CAAAAGAAACACCATCAAAGTTTACTTTTAAGTGTATTTTCAGCGGTATTCCGTACACTGGAGTTCTGACTTGCTTATTTAACGCAGGGCGACGCAAGAATTATATTCCCCATAAACGTAAGCACTGGAATGAAATGGAACAGCGATTTTTTGTTTGAATGAAATTCAGTGGACCGTGTATATGATTTAGCTTATACAATTTTCTTTGCAGATAAGTTTCGCCTACTTCTAAACACACAGTAGAAATGATTTTATCCTGACATCCATTGATTTTGTCGACTCAATAGTGCATTCCAAGAAAATGAAGCATAATTAATATGTGTATATATATATATATATATAATATATATATTATATTATATATATATAATATATATATATATAAGTATTTATTTTTATCTTATTTTATTTTATTATTATTATTATTATTATTATTATTTTAGGGAAAGAAACACACGCATAAAGTGTATAATGTAGTCATCATAGAAAACACAATATCCAATTGTTATAAAATAGACAATGATAAGGTAGAACGGAAAATAATTAAAACCTACAACAATTGCTGATCGTGCCTTTTAGGTGAGTATATGTCTCGTTGAATTATAGATATCCAATCTATAAAATAAATTTCAAAAAGGAAAATATTTATTATCCTACACAAAATTAAATTTTCGAAACTTCAAAAATCAACACTGCTGGATGATCAGTGTTTCTTTATACTAAACTTCATGTCCAAAATGCGTTTTTCTAAAGTTCCTAAAATGAAAACTCCTAGATGCCTATTGTTTCCTTATACCTAATCTAAACTGAACTAAACCTAACCTAACTTAAACCTTCCCAAACCTAGCCTAAACCTTAGCTACATAAAGTAACGATCCAAATCTAACCTTATGATCCTAGCTTAATCTAACCTTACAATTTAAACCTAACCGAACCATCTTAACTAAGGGTCACTTCAACTAACCCATATTTAACCTAACCCAACCTAAACTAGATTAACAGCTGAACACTAACTGAACATTTCTAACATTTACTAAACATATGATCCTAACCTAATCATTCTATCCTAAACAAAACCTAAACTAACCTAACCTAACTTAACCTATCTTACATAACCTAGACTAAAATAACGATTGCACCCTAGCTTAATATTTCTAACCTTTCTTAACCTTATGATTCTAACCTAACTAGACTAATTTAAATGTTACCTAAATTATATTATCCCAGTTATAACCTTATCTAAACCTTACCTAACCCATCCCATACCTAGACCGAAATAACGATCCTACCCTAGCTTAACATCTTTAACCTTTCTTAACCTTACAACCTAAGTATTCGAATTTAAAAGTAACCTAAACTAACCTATCCCATATATAACATAACCTAACCCTGACCTAACCTAACCTAAACCAACTCCTAACCTAACCCAATTTAAACATTACCCAACTTAAACCTAACTTAACCTTCTCCAACTGTAATCTAACCTAAACCTAACCTTATTAACTGAATATACCTGTCTAAATTAAATAAAACCTAACCTAATTGCCTGAGTATTACCGAACTTTTCTAGCCTAAACCTGACCTAACCTAACCTAAACCTAACCAAATCTAACCTAATAATGTCAATGTAACCTAACCTATCATTTGTAACCTATTTTATCCTTATAACATAACCTAACCTAACAATTCTTACTTAACCAAACCATTCTAAACCAACTTAACATAACATTATAAATTTACGTTACCTTACGTAACCTAAAAGTAATCTAAACTAGTCTAACCCATACCTGGTCTAACCTAAATCTAATCTGACCTAACCTGAACCTAAACCTAACCTAACCCAACCTACACAATACCCAACCCAAACAAAACCTAATCTAATCTAGATCTAAACTAATCTAACCTACACCTATACGAAATATACCATACCTAATCTAACTGTAACCTACACCTATCCAAAACCTAAACTATCCTAAATTTAACTAAGCTAACCAAATCTAACCTAAAATAACGATTCTAACCTAACCATCCCTTAAGATTTTAACCTTATATAAGCTTTTTAACCTAAGCGTAACTAACCTAACCTAACCTAAAATGAATATTCTAACTTAACGTAACATAATTTTTCTAGCCTAACCTACCCTTATGATTCTAACTTAACCTAGCAATCCAACCTAACCTTTATAACTTAACCTAACTTAATAATTTTAACCTAACATAACTTAATAAAATCAATAAATTCAACCCAACATATCCTTATCTTTCCTAACCTAACACAAAAGTAGAGAGGGATAGCAAAAACAAGAGGGAGAGAGAGAGAGAGTGAGGAAGAGCAAGAGAATAAGAGTGAGTGAGAGAGAGGTCAAAAGAAGAAAGGGAAATGTGGAAGAGGAGGAAGAGAGAGAGAGAGAGTGAACAGCAAGAGGGAGACAGGGAGAGAGGAGAGAGAGGGAGAGGGAGACAGAGAGAGAGAGAGAGAGAGAGAGTGAAGAGAGAGGAGAGAGTGAGAGAGAGAGAGAGAGATTATTGGTTGGTGCTTCATGCGCAAAGTGATGTGAAGCGATGGTGTGGTAGCCTAGATAGTGTTAAGTGCTTGCATGCCTTCTCGCTTGCAACTGGAAACAACTGACTAGCCTCACCACCTCCAAGGTGTAGCTATAGCCATCTCCAGCCGATTTCAGCCCTCGGTAGTCGAGGTAACACCGGTTGATAGCATTGAGACGAGGTATTCGCATTACTCTGGGCGTCTTCAATGCAGTATCTGGCTGTGACCGAGCTGGCTATGAGATGTCTGTCAGCCCCCATGGCTCGGGATCTGATCCCAGCAGAGAGAACAGCCTCCTTATCCGGGACTTTGCTAGGTCCCAGAGAATGAGGATGTCTGGCTCCTGGTAGCAGCACTCCAACCCACTTCTCTAAACATGGTATAGTGATACGGGTATAGTGACCAAGGAGATCAACCACATTCTTGTTAGCACACTATGGAGGATCCTCCAGAACTGTAGAGTTTACCGGAGTGCTGAGTTCTGTGGCACTGACCACAGGCTGGTTGTCGGTCCGGCCGGTACGCTTCAAAACTCTCCGTCCCTCCAGTGGCCACTCGAAGGTGTTTCACTTGGACAGACTAAGAGAGGAGCAGGGTTCACCATGACAGTCTTTGACTGATTCACAGAACTTGACAACCTGATGGACCCAGTTGCTCTGTGGGAGTTCTTCAAGTGCTAAACACTTGAAGCAGCTCAGGAGTCCATTGTCATATGCCCGAGGGCAAGGCAGAAATCCATCACCCTGGAGATACTGGAGGCCACTGAAGCATGTCGCATGGGTCGGCTGAATGGCAATCAGGTCTTGCATCACTCCTTGGCGCATAGGGCTCGGACGCTGCTGAGAAGGGACAAGGAACCGTTCTTCAGGAATCTTTCTGAGGAGATTGAAGGCCATTTCTTGGTAAACAACCCTCGCCCTGCCTACCAAGCCCTGAGAGAGCTAAAATCTAAGCCCTCCTCACAGAGGACTGCAGTCCAATCAGTGGATGGATGGATCATCTCAGATCATGTTGAGGTTTGTGAACGTTGGGCTGAGTATTTTGAGCAATTGTAGCAGGTAGACCCTCCAACAGTTAGCTTGGAAGCAAGCAATGTCACAATACCTGTGCCGGACCCACCCATCAGCAGTGAACCTCCTACCCTAACGGATGTTAAAATGGCGATTTCCAAGCTGAAGAGAGGGAAAGCTGGGTGTGAACCTATGGCTTGGGGCTTGCATACAGTCTTAACTCCCATCCAGCAGTCTGGTACCATTCCCCTTGACCTGTTGAGGGGCATGATCATCCCTCTCTGGAAGGGGAAAGGGGATCGTTGGGACTGTAGCAACTACCGTGGTATAACACTGCTCAGCATACTGGGCCAAGTTTTCGCCCACATTCTTCTGAAACAGATCCGCAACCACCTACTGAGGCATCAGAGACTGGAGTAGTCTGGATTCACTCCTGGCAAGTCCACAATAGACTGAATACTAGCGCTTCGAGTAATGTGGAATGCCATCGTGAGTATGGTCATGTGTTGCTTGCAGCCTACATCGACCTCAAGAAGGTTTTTGTCTCGGTGCATCGGGAATAGCTATGAATCCTGAGACTCAGG
>NC_051429.1:1037998-1042998 GCF_015228065.2 Penaeus monodon | reverse complement strand
AAGAGAGGGGGGGAAGGAACAAGTAAGAAGATAGAAAGGGAAGGAATGGAAAAAAGAGAAGAATGAGAGGGAAATAGAGAGAAAGAGAGATAGAGAGATAGAAGGGAGAAGCAGAGAGAGGGGGGAGGAGGGGGAGAGACAGAGAAAAGAGAGAGAGTGATGGAGAGAAGAGAGGGTGGGGGAGAGATAGAATGAGAGAGAGGAGAGAGGAGAGAGGAAGGGGGGAAGGAAGTTAGGAGACGAAAGAAAAAGATAATTGAGGGCAGAGAAAAAAAGAGAGAGAGACGGAGACACAGACAGAGAAAAGTGAGAGAGAGAAAGAAGGCAAAAGAGCGTGAGAGAGAGAGAGAGAGAGAAATCAGAAAGAGAGAGAGAGAGAGATAGTCGAGAAGGCGAAAAGATCGTGAGAGAGAGAGAGGAAAGGCAGAGAGAGAGAGAGAGAGAGAGAGAGAGAGAGAAGACAGAAAGTGAGGATAGAAAAAAGGGCAGAGAGAGAGAGAGGGGGGGGGGAGAGGGGGGAGGAGTTAGAGACTGGGGAGGGAGAAATGAGGTAGGGAGTAAAGAGAGAGAGAGAGAGGGGGGTGGTTAAAGAGATGAGAGGAAAGTGTGTCTATTGTTTACGTAGAGAGGGAGATAGAGAGAGAGAGGGGGGGGGGGGTTAAAGAGAATGAGAGAAAGTGTGTCTATGTTAGAGAGAGGGAGAGAGAGAGAGAGAGAAAGAGAGAGATTGATGGTTGAAAAAGTATGTATGAGAGATATATAGTAGTATAATATAGCAGTCACGGATATTTTCCAGTCTCATTGACCCACCTGCTTAATTATATATATATATATATAATATATATATATATATTATATATATATAATATATATATATATGTATATATATGTATATATATATGTATATATATATATATTTATATTATATGATGATATATTATTTATATATTGTATATAATCTTAAATAGAAAAAAATGAACTTAAGAAAAAAAACAAATTCTTGAGTCCTATTTCAACTGAACTTCAACCTAAAGCACCGGTGCCGAGGGGCTCTTTAAGCACTCCCCACTCCCTCCCAGCAGATACGCTTCTACCAGTGCCACTTCTCGACTTGAGGGAAATCGGGTCGATGCACGCTTATGCTGGGCCATGTTGTACAGCAAAATGAAATAAAATAGGGCAAAAAATTGCGTTGTTTCAGTCTTCTTTCTCTTCGTTATGTGATGATAATATGCAGATGAAAGAGATGGATAGATAGACAGACGTACTGACACAAATCAGATGGAGACTGAGACAGAGACAGAGACAGAAATATATACAGATAGAGACAGACACATACAGACAAAGACAGAGAGAGAAAGAGCAAGTGACTGAGATAAGGAGACGGATTTCCTTTTAAATTTGTATTTTTTCTTATCTCTACACTTACTGTTTGGACATTTTCCAAAGTCTGATGCACTGAAGACAATAAAATAATTTAAAAGATGAATTAACCGCTTGAACGATGAACATTAAGAAGCTTCTGTTTGAGGGAGAAAATAGAGAATTAGCGAATCAGAGTGCTCTAAAGTCTTCTTTAAAAACTGAGATGCGGTTGAAGGCAATTTCAACAACAATAATAATGATCATAATAATAATAATAAATGTTGAATGATAAGTGTTAAGAACTAGCTGATTAGAATGAAAAAGAAAGAAAAAAGTATTTAGCTCCAAAAATAGAGGATGTTAGGATCCACTTAAATTCGACCGAATTTTCTCGTCATGTTTTCAGAGACGAATCAATTGGATGGCTTCCGTTCCCTGTGCTACGTGGCCTCAGCCGTTAACGTCATCGGTCTAGCAATCTTGCTGACTCGCCTTCAATCCCCCACCGCCATTAGATGGGTAACCCGTTCATCCTTGCACACAGGGGATAATTTAGAAGCAAAATAAAACAAGAGAGCATCTCACACCAAGGATATCCACGGTAAGAAATAGAATGAAACTATACTGTAATTATAAAATCATAATAATTATAAATATTAACATATTACTTTTTCCCCCTTTTGCAATGGGTGTAAAAAAAATTATATGACTAAAATGTAAATAAACGTGTGATCTTCGGTGAACGGTGAAAAATCGATACGTCAGAAAATAAACAGTGGTATGTTATTACTGATAATCAAACGTACACTCAAAGGGTTCTGTATCTACACATTATGAAGACACAGCATATATTCCATTAATTCCAATGGACAATTTAATGAAAGGGAGAGAGAGACAGAGAGAGAGAGAGAGAGAGAGAGAGAGAGAGAGAGATAGAAGAAACATGAGTTACGAGATAGATAATATACGTTGCAGTTTCAAAAGAACAACGGAAATTATCTTGTGTCATTTTAGCTTGGACCGCATTAGTGCACTGAAAAAAAAAATCGTGTACACATGCCTGTTCTGAAACATCTGCTATTGAGATCCCGAAAAGGTTGAGTTACCAAAAAAACGCTTTTATTTATTTATTTATTATCATTATTTTTTCACTTCATTAACTTCATTAGATTTCAATGATTACAACATGAGCAATCATGGAATCCAATGGTAATTCATTATGAGTATTTGAAAGTGAAATTATGTGTATCTTTTCAATTTTATCATTTTGTGTGTGTGAATGATAAGGTTTGACATAAAAGAAATGATTGAGATGTATTTTATTCACTACATAAACATATTTCCGCAGCAGCAATAGTATTAGACCTAATAATAATGTCCCTGCTAAATATTCTGCTCTAGACACAGACCTAACTACAGTTTCCGTGGATCTACATTTTCCCCTCAAATGGCAAACATATCACAGAATAAATGTGATAAAACGGATACAAACAAACATGAAAGCTTCTAAGATAAAATTCACAACCTTGCAACACACATGTTTTATTGACGTCATCCTGTGGTAACGTCAGTGGTACGAAGTACACACAGGTTGGTTACATACATGTGACAAGATTTCGATTTAATTTAACTGTTTAAATTTATACTAAGGCAGATAGCAGGTTAAGAATGACAATGTAGATAAATTGACCCTGTGTATCATGTATTACCCAAAGTAAGCGGGTGGTAAAGAATAAATTTATCAGTTGTTTTTTACACATAAATGACACTACAATGGCTTTATCACCAAGGAGTCAGCGTTATCTTACCATCTCATCTGTCTTCCCCGTTTCCTTTTTTTAAAGCTTCATTTCTATTATTAATATTGTCTTTGGTGTTTATTAATATTTCATAACAATTTAGCAGTCATAAATGAATAAGAATGATACAGTGACAATATTAGTGTACAATTAATAATAATAATAAAATAAAAATAAAATGATATAAATAAAAATAAAAAAGTAAAATATTTTTCCCCAATTCAGGAATGGGAAATCAAGATTGGTCAACAGAAGGGCGAACTGCTCGCTGAGTCACCGTAGAGGCATTTGTATGTAACGAAAACTCTCTAAACGAAGTGGACAGTCATGTCCTTGTGTTCTCATTGTATAGGTGAAATTCCTCTGGAAGTATAATGGAAGATTCTTCGCCTTGAATCGTGTGTGTATGTGTCTTTGTGCGCCAGTGTAATGAGTATATTTGTGTGTGTGTGTGTGTGTGTGTGTGTGTGCCTGTGTGTGTGTGTGCGTGTGTGTGTGTCTGTGTCAGGTGTGGCGCGCCTGTGTGTGTGTGTGCCTCCCTCTGTGGTGTGTTTGTGAATGTATGAATGTGAGACTGTTATAATGAGCGCAAGGGATGTGAAGTTAGAATTTCGTCTATATACCTCACTTACTTGGTCTTTATCCATAGGTTACCAGTTATGTATACCTCAATTTTAATTAGTTTTAGGTTATGTAAGATTGATTAAAGGTACATTGTTATATTTCACTGGTTCTTGTTACATTAAGATTGCATAATTATTATTTTAACGAAGAAACAAATATGTATTATTTTTGTTTCTAGAGAGATTCATTTAAGTTCTGAAATTGTGCATGTATGGATTAAGAAGAACTATATGCTTGTAATATATATATATATATATATATATATATATATATATAATATGTAGGTCTATATCTATATATTACTAGATATATATATATATATCTAGATATATATATATATATATATATCATATATATACATATATATATGTATAACTTAGATTATCTCTATATATCTATATATATATATAATATAACTATATATCTAGTATAGATAATATATATTTATATGTATGTATACCTACATACATATAATATATATCTATATATATATATATATATATATATATATTATATATATCTCTAATAATATGTCATATTATATCTATATATATATATATATATATATAAAAAATATATATATATATTATCATACGGTGTTAAACCTTGATACTATAACCATAACCAGAGGGAGAGAGAGAGAGCAGAGAGGAATGCCCTTTAATAACTTGGAAGAGTTTAGATTATATTTAAATATCAGGGATAAAAAAAAGTATTAAACTGTAATAATATAATTAGCAAAATCATAAAATACTATAGATCTGATTTACAGAAGAAAAGTAGTTATTTGAGATCAGACTGTAAAATAGTGATAAAGAGAATGTCAATTAGGCACCATCCAGACATATCTCTCTTCTTATTATTGATATTTTAAAGTCCATTCAAAGGGTAAGTGTCTTGAAATTTACAGTAAGAATAATAATTATTATATTATGGTTTCTCAAAATTACTTTCATGTAAATATATAAATAACTCAGATCGTATATAATGGCATAAATATTATATACCATTTGCTTGTTTGTCAGAAATATTTTGTTCCTTCAAGAGACTATTTAGTTATATTAGATAACTTTGTATTGTTTTATCCATTCCTAAAGTGGAAGAACTGATTACTTGTTAGAAATGAGTTTTTTTTTTCTTTGGTGCTGTGGACAAGAAGTAAAGCAGATATCATCTTCAAGAGTCCTCTGAATTCATGAAAGGAAAATAAGA
>NC_051429.1:1027642-1030398 GCF_015228065.2 Penaeus monodon | reverse complement strand
GTTTTGGGGGGGTTCAATCATGAACTAGCAAGATGGAGATTTGTCGCCCCAACTTATAGAGCAAAATTCCCCCCTTGCGCAGTGCTGATGTGTGCTATGTGTGCAAAAGAGTCACATTTTATGTGGAGGATTGGGTGTGTTTCATTTTTTTTATAGAAGAAAGAAAAAAGTTTCACGAATTCCATAGTCCCTGATTCCTTCAACGTGTACGAGGTAGTAATAATTCTAAAATAACCTAACCCCAACCTAACCCAACCAACCTAACCTAAACCCAACCTAACCTAACCAACCCAACCAACCTAACCTAACCCAAATAACCCAACTAAACCCAACCAAAAACCCAAATAACCTAACCTAAAACCCTATATTATATAATTTATAAATTATATATACATCCCCTATATTGTGTGTTATATAAATAAAAAAAATAAAAAAATTATATATATTATATTATATATAATAATATATATAATATACACATATATATTTATATAAGATATGTATATTTATACATAATATATATATATATATATATATATAATAAATAATAATATATATTAATGGTTAATGTATATATAAAATATTATTATTAAAATATATGTATAATTACATATACACTATTTATACATTGATGCATACACAAACACACAACACACACACCAACACAACACACACACACACACACACCCAAAAAATTAAAATTTATATTATATAAATATTTTGGTAATATAATTATATTATATTAATATATATACAAAACATATATAAAATATTATTTTTATTAATTATATATATTAATATATATATAATATATATATTATATATTATATATATTATAATATTTTATTAAATGTATATAAGGGGGGGGGGTTTTTGGTGTGTGTTTGGTGTGTGTGTTTTTTTATATATTATATATATATATAAATATATTATATATTTTATATATAAAATAATATATGAACATATATAAAAAATAATATATAAAATATATAATATATATATATATTATATTTATATTGTGTGTGTGTGTTGTGTGTGTGGTTTTGTAATATATGTGTGTATATATTATATTATATAAAATATTATATTTTATATTAATATATAATAATTTTAAAAACACACACCACCACCACACAAATATATAAATATTATATATAAAATATATATTTATTATATTTTTATATATATTATATTTTATTTTATATGTATTGTCATATATATATATAATATATATATATATAATATATATATACTTTATATATATATATATAATATATATATATTTATATACATTATAGATATATATATATATATAATATATATATATATATATAAATTATTTACATATAATTATATATAAAATTTAAATATATAATATTTTTTTTTCACATATATGTATATATTTTATATATATATATATTATAAATATAATATATATTATATATATATATTATATATATAATATATATATATATATATTTTCATATATATGTATATATATATATATATCTTTTTTTTCATATTTTGAAGTTTGAAAGATTTTGATTTCAAAAATATTTTGGATTGAGAGAGGTTTTGAGTTCTGAAAGATTACGAATCTAGAGAGATTTTGGAATTTAGAAAGAATCTGGATTTTAAATGTTTAGTTTAGAGAGATTTTGAATTTAGAAAGATTTTGATTTTAGAAAGAATTTTTTAATTCAGAAAGAATTTCGAATTAAGAAAGATTTTGAATTTAGATTTTTTTGAATTTAGAAAAAAAGGAAAATAAGACAGATATGGAATGAATTTAGAGAGATTTTGAATGAGAAAAAAAATCTGAATTCAGATTTTGAATTAGATGTAACGAGGAAATGTGACAGTCAGGGACGTTGTGTTTTTGAATTAGAAAAAAAATTAAATGACTTTCACTTAAAACTATTTAGAGTTTTGATTTTGAACACAAGAGATTTTGAATTAGAAAGATGAAATAATTATGAAAAAAATAAAATGATATTAATAATGAGAAGAATATCAATAATATAATAATATAATAAATATCAATAATAATAATAATAATAATAATAATAATAATAATAATAATAATAATAATAATAACAATAATAACAAAACTTGGTAGTATTAATAATAAAAAATATATATATATATATATATATATATATATACATTAATATATACACATATATATATATATATAAATATATATATATATATATATACGGTGTTAAACCTTGATACTATAATCATAACCAGAGGGAGAGAGAGAGCAGAGAGGAATGCCATTTAATAACTTGGAAGAGTTTAGATTATATTTAAATATCAGGGATAAGAAAAAGTATTAAACTGTAATAATATAATTAACAAAATCATAAAATACTATAGATCTGATTTACAGAAGAAAAGTAGTTATTTGAGATCAGACTGTAAAATAGTGATAAAGAGAATGTCAATTAGGCACCATCCAGACATATCTCTCTTCTTATTATTGATATTTTAAAGCCCATTCAAAGGGTAAGTGTTCTTGAAATTTACAGTAGAATAATATTAATATGATGGTTTACTCAAAATTACTTTCATGTAAATATATAAATACTCAGATCGTATATAATGGCATAAATATTATATACCATTTGCTTGTTTGTCAGAAATATTTTGTTCCTTCAAGAGACTATTTAGTTATATTAGATAACTTTGTATTGTTTTATCATTCCCAAATTAGAATTGATTACTTGTTAGAAATGAGTTTTTTTTTTTGT
>NC_051429.1:1001338-1022542 GCF_015228065.2 Penaeus monodon | reverse complement strand
CCCTTACTAACCAATTTTCCCAACTACTAAAATTGAAAAAAAAAAAACATAATCAAATCTAATCTAAACCTTACTAATCTAACCAAACTTATTCTAACCTAATGAATGTCCATGTATATATACGTCAATGATATATGGTTAATTTTTCTTTCTTTCTTTCTTTTATTAGGAAAAGAAACATACGCTGAGGGTGAATAATGTAGTCATCATAGAAAACACAATAACCGATTATTATAATTATATTCAATGATCAGGTAGAACGCAAAAACTTAAGCCTAGAATCATGCTATACAAATACTGAACGTGTGTTTTAGATGAGTATGTCTCGAGAAATTACAGCTACCTAGTCTATAAACTAATATATATATAATATATATATATATATATATAATATATATATATATTATATATATATATGTTTCCTTATACCTAACCTAATACCAAAATACATTATTCCAAAGGCCCCGAAACATGAATACTTTTAAATGTCTATTGCCTCCTTATACCTAACCAAATCTGAAATAAACCTAACCTAACTTAAATCTTCCCGAAACTAACCTAAACCTTAGATAAACCTATGCCTCACCTAAACTAACCTATATTGAACCTTACTTGGACCTAACCTAACACAAGCTAAACCTAAGCTAAATCAATGATTGAACAATAATTTAACAGTTTACCCTTAACTAAACATCCCATACTAACCTAACCATTCTACCCTAAAAAAACAAACTATCCTAACCCATACCTAACCTAATCTAAACCTAACCTAACCTATCTAACATAACCTAAATAAAATAACGATTCTACCCTAGAATAATATTTCTAACCTTTCCTACCCATATGATTCTAATCTAACTATTATAATTTAAAAGTATGCAAAAGTAACATATCTCATATATAATCTAACCTAAGAAGTCACCTAAGACGCCAATGGGTGCCTACAAGGGCTCATCGGACAGTCGAAGAGCATTCATCGACACGCTTTACTCGCACATAACGCTGTCTGACGACGCTCTCGGACGTAGCAAGCAAGACCGTCTCGCTCTAGGCGCATAGAGCGAGACGAAGGATGCCCGTGCGCGTTAAATTCAGGGATTAGGATTACGTGTCCTATTCCCACCCACCCTCGCAATCTGAGAAAAAAAAAAAAAATTACTTAGGGAGAAATTTTACCTTTTCTTTTCACCCGTGGCACCGTACAGGCACCAACGGAATCTCTAAGAGAGGGATTTGAAAGATCTGCAGAACCCGATTTTTTATTAATATTTCATCTATTTAAGGAATCTCACATGAGTTCGAGGAAAACTCGAATAAAAATTCGAATAAAAAAAGTATTGGATCCATCGATCTGAAACTCTGGGGTTAGGATTACGTGTCCTATGCCCAGCCATCCTCGCAATCTGAGATCACACGATATTCGATTTTATATTAATTTAATTAAGAGACCCGTATGTCAGTCGATAAAATATAATATAATTATATATATATATATTATATAATATATATATATATATATAAAATATATATATATATATAGTTATATATTTTATATATAATATATAATTATGTATTATTATATTTATATATATATTATATATATATGTGACATCTATTAAAATAGTGAAATCTACCTGAGCCGGGGTGCATCCATTAATCAAGGAGTTTGGTGCCGGGGCGTGACATCTATAAATAGTGAAATCTGCCTGAGCCGGGGTGAATCCATTAATCAAGGAGTTTGGCTAGGCAGCTGCTGACCTCCTGGGTCATGACCTCACCTTCGGCGATAACGAGAAACGCCTGGAGGGGGTAGCCTAGGGCAACAGCTGTGCCCCACGCCCTAGGCGGGAAGTGACCCGAAAACCGAAGGATTCAGTCCGAGTCCGTTCCTTGAACCGCGAACACCTTCCCTCCAACCCGTAGGAGGGGACGCCGCCTCCGCCACGTCTACCGCGACAAGATCCCTTTTAATCTACGTGTCTGTTCCCTCAATAAAGCTGAGAAACAGTTTACTGAGTTTTCCTCTGGCCCTGCCAGATAATATAGGGGTGTTTCTAAGTATCATTTAAATTAGAGACCATTATAGCTGGTGTTCAGGGTGGTAGAACTCATGTCCTGCTCCGCTCGAAATCGTCGTCAGCAGCCTACAGGACTACGTAAGTACACAAGGGTCATTTTCCTTTTTCCGTGTCCCCATTTGGGGTGCTACGAGCCAATCATTTTCTTAAGTGTACAAGTGCTTAGGTCCGTAGGGAATAGGGAAGGTCGTGTTTTGCCCCGTATACGGGAAATTACTGAGAGTATTTTTCCTTTTCATCTGATAACAGTCACAATATTTTATAAACCTGAGGAATTTTTTTTTGAAGTGCTGTTAAATTCACTTCTCTTTTTCTACATTCTTTTGATGAGCTCTCCTCCTTTCGGAAAATACTCGGTGCGAAAAAGTCGATTGTCGTAAGGGCTCTGCAGATTTCCCGCTAGGTTTCTCCCTAAGGACTCTGACTCTTCTCTTATTCTTCTCGCTCATCTTCTCCTACCCCAATCTACTTCTGAATTAGTCTCCCCTCCTTCTCTCGCAACACAAACAGAAACAATTCTCTCTCCAACTCCACCCCCCTTCCTCTGACCTCACCTTGTTACGGCTGCGGCAAACATGAATCCCGTCATGGTTCCCACATGTACAAGGTTTCTTTAAAATTCTCGGGTTCAAACGTCTCTGTTGACCAATTCTTTGCGGAGTGGAAGACACAGTAATCCATTCAGGGGTTTAACGGGAGTCCGAGCATTTTGCTACATCGTGCCTCGTGGCGGCCAGAATGCGACTCAACCACGAAATCCCGAGAGTGGCTGAGGCGCTAGATCTTTTAATCATTTGCCGGAAGATCAAAAGTCGTATGGAATGTTGAAGAGTATTTTCACTTCAACATTTTCGAGGCAGACGGAGAAACACCATCTACGACTCGTAGAATTATTAGAATCAAAACCCACTTCCTTTTCTAAATATGATCTTTCATCTTATCTAAATAAATTTTGCGTAAAGCTTATGCAGTGGGCGCAGGGCTATCCCGGGATCAGACGCGTCGGTGTGTCTGAAGCAGTGTGTTACTCAGAGCACATCGCACGCGGCAGTTTTGAACATTTGCTAAAGCGTGGTTAGTGTCTTCATCTCTCCAGCTTGCGCAAACGAGTTTGGGATAAAGTCGACAGTGCTTCACTCGATAAGCTTCCTGAAGTCCTCGCGAATGAGATGTCAGACAAGGGTGGAAATTGCAGGTGGTTGCAAATGTGGTTAGAGCAGGGAAAACAAAGGGTAATAATGCCAAATAAAAACAGTTCGGGGCGGAATGAACCGCGGCGTGAACCGCCAGTGCGGGCGAAGGCAGAAATAGACGTACCTCGCCCGCGCCCCGTACCGCTGCGCTGAGCAATCCCCCCCCCCCCCACCCTCGCGTGCGATCCGGAGCCTCCCTCTGGGGCGCAGTACTTTGTCGCGCCTTCTCCCTCGGTGGGCTGCTCGCAAAAACCCACGACCACATGTGGCTAACTGGGCGCCGAAACCTGGGCAGTGTCGTAGATGTTTAAGGATGCATCGTCCGTCTAAGTGCTCTGCTAAGCAGTTCTGTCCGTACTGGAACAAGCAGGGTCACGTGTTTAATGAGTGCACGTGGTTTCCGGACCAGGTGGCGATCACCCTTAAATTCATCGCGAGAAGGGAAACAGGGACGGTATTATAGAAGCGGGTGGTTCATTTTTTAGAGGAAGAACATGGCAGGGTTCGAACCGGGAGAAGTGCATTGGTCTCCGGTGTAGTTACGTCGTCTTCTGGGTCTCGTGTCGTTAGTGCTGGTATCCCGAACACAGGAGCGGGCCCCCCTCTCTTACCTGCTAAACTTAATGGGAAAGTCGCATACTCCTTCATTGATACAGGAAGTTGCGTCAGTCTCGTGAGTGAACGGGTGTTAGAGGAGTTTCAGCTCTCGTCGGAGGTATCGCCAGCCAAGGTTTGTGTTAGAGGTGTGACTGGATCTAAGCTAGGTGTAGCTGGAACTACGTATGAAAGATTGAGGTTTGGAAAATTTATATTTCCAAACCTCAATCTTACATACGTATTTTCCAGCTACACCTGGCTTAGATCCAGTCACACCTCAAACCCACAAAACCTTGGCTGGCGATACCTCCGACGAGAGCTGAAACTCCTCTAACACCCGTTCACTCACGAGACTGACGCAACTTCCTGTATCAATGAAGGAGTATGCGCCCTTTCCCATTAAGTTTAGCAGGTAAGAGAGGGGGGCCCGCTCCTGTGTTCGGTTATACCAGCACTAACGACACGAGACCGAGAAGACGACGTAAACTACACCGGAGACCAATGCACTTCTCCCAGTTCGAACCTGCCATGTCTTCCTCTAAAAAATGAACCACCCGCTTTCTATAAGTACCGTCCCTGTTCATTCTCGCGATGAATTAAGGGTGATCGCCACCTGGTCCGGAAACCACGTGCACTCATTAAAAACGTGACCCGGCTTGTTCCAGTACGGACAGAACTGCTTAGCAGAGCACTTAGAGGACGATGGCATCCTTAAACATCTACGACACTGCCCAGGTTTCGGCGCCCAGGTCACTTCCAGCCTAGGGCGTGGGGGCACAGCTGTTGCCCTCGGCTACCCCCTCCAGGCGTTTCTCGTTATCGCCGAAGGGTGAGGTCATGACCCAGGAGGGCAGCAGCTGCCTAGCCAAAACTCCTTGATTAATGGATGTCCCCCGGCTCAGGCAGATTTCACTATTTATAGATGTCACGCTGCCTAGCCAAACTCCTTGATTAATGGATGTCACCCCGGCTCAGGTAGATTTCACTATTGGGCACGTCTTGCAAGACCTGACGTGATTAGCTACCCCGTTACTAACGTGGAAAATAAAAACCGGGTACGGGTCAACTGCACTGCCTATGAACACCACAATGTCCCTGCCTCACGGTATTCATGAGCATACTTCAACACACGCGGCACTAAAATTTCCGCACCACCAGGACTTCTCGGACGATCCGTCTGCGACCCTTTAATTCGCTTCGGCTGGGATTCCAAAATAACATCCCGTGTCGTCAAAAAAAAAATTCCTTAACTGGAAACCCCCTTAACCTTGGGGACTGCCGCGCCCTGGCTAAGGCTCGAATGATCTGGCCGAAAATTTTTGTCGGCACGCTGGGCAGCATATCCCTCGTCTTTATTCAGCGGTTCCAAGGGAGGAACCTGTGAAGCACTATTCACAACAGCTGACGAAGGAAGCTAAATAAAGGGGGGGAACAGCAGCGTCGTCCCGCTTCAAAGATGCGAGTTTCGATTGGCGCACGTGACAGCGTGTCAGCGGCGAAATTTGCGCGGCCCGAATATACACGAAAGTCACATTAAAATTGCCCAGGATATCCTGGTAACGTGCCCTACGAGCATATGGATCATTGCCATTAAGCGACGTGAGCGGCATGTGGTCTGTGTGAACCATGACCTTGTACCTCAATATAATACCTCTGAAGTACTTAAGAGCCCATACAATCACTAACGTTTCCATATCGGTGACTGAGTAATTTTTCTCTTCACTAGTGAGAACCCTTCTAGCAAACTGATAGGACGCAGATTTCCTTCATGCTCCTGCATTAAAACGGCCCTAGCCCAACATTCGACGCGTCTGTGTGGAGAATGAAGGGGAGATCAAACCTCGGAAATGCAAGAAGGGGGAGCGTGCGATAGACAATGTTGTAATGTTGAAAATGCGTTGACCTGCTCCTCGCCCCACGCCAGGGGACATCTTTCTTGAGGAGGTGTGTCAGGGTGCAGCGATCCTCCCATAATCCTTAATGAGCAGTCTATAAAAATCTGCTAACCCCAGCAACGACTCTACCCGTGTTACATCAGAGGGAAGGGGGAACATCCCTGACAGCTTTACCTTGGCCTCGTTAGGGGCAATACCTGCAGCACTAACAGAATGACGAGGAAATCTAAACGCGACTGGAAGAATTTACACTTAGCCGGATTAATTTTTAAACCCGCATCCGAAAGTCGTGAAAAACACTGCGAAACCCGCGCTTCATGGTCCCTGATCGAAGGTGAACAACCAAAATGTGGGTAAATAGACTAGCACCTGATCATTAATTAAACCCTGCAGGACGAGAGCATTAAGACGACTAAACGTCAGAGGTAAAAATCCTGAGCCCCCCATGGGTGACACCAGGAACTCAACGTGACCCACATGCATTGAGAATGCAGTGTATGGTTGGCTGTCTTCTGCCGTGGGGACCTGAAGGAAATCTTTCGCCAGGTCAGTGGAGGAGAAGACCTTACTCTTCCCATCAATGTCTTGCAAGAGCTGACGAAGGTTAGGAATAGGAAAAGGTGACGGAACGGTCACCTTGTTCAGGGCCGAAAATCGCAAACAGGACGAAAACCATGCTGACGCTTCGGCCCAGCAGCATCGGCGCTGACCACGGGCTAGTCGAAGGTTGAATCAGCCCTGCTGAAAGCATACCGCGCATTTTCCCCCTCTAAAAATCTGACGCCTGCTGTGCGGAATCTTGTATGCCGGAATATACACAGGCTTAGATCCAGGCTCTAGAGTAATAGAGTGTTCTACCATGTGCGTTCTGCTAACGGACGGTCCGTGGTCGGTAAAATGTCGGGGTATTGATTTAACAACTTGCTAGTATCCCCTTACCCTCGCAAAATGCGAAGGGCCCCCTGCATAGCTTTTGCTAATGCTGCAGAGAATGGGTTAGCTGAATGATGGGACGTGGAAGAAAAAAGCGCCAGAGAAAGCTGAACGCAGGCAGTTCAAACTCAGCTATCAGGAGATCCGTGACTCACAATCTTTTAATCTGACACCATATTAATAGACTAAGGGGGAGGTGTTAATTTCATCACATGGACTTGCGCACTCCCCTCCCGCAAGGTATACAGAGAGGGAAGAACACATGTCCCTTTTACTCGACAATTCTCAGGGAGGACCAAGCATGTGCCATATTTACCAAACCGAAGCCGTTACTTTAAACCAGAAACGTCATGGAAAGGCGGAATTACTACAGACTCCCGCGCCACTAAGTGCGCCAAACCATCATGTCAACCCACATTCGATGCTTTGATGAGCGGATGAGTGTGAGATGTGGCCGCGTGATGTGTGCGTGAGGTATCTGTAGCATGCTGAGGGAAAACAATTCCATGAGAATAGAGTGAGACCTAGAAGGACTCGTAGAAGTCAGGAACGTGAGGGGAGATAGAATCGGTTGTGGAGGAGAGATAGGGGGAGGAGGTAATTGCGGGGAAGAGACAGGGGAGGTAGGGGGAGGGGTCAAGGAGGACGAGAAAGGAGAGGAGAGTGATGTGTCCGTGCGTGTGGTCGTGTATGATGAATGACACAACCGAGAGTGTCGATGTTTGTGGTAGATTTGGAAACAAGCATGCTAGGGTGAAAGGGGTTGGGTGTTCCAGATGGAACCGGCTCAATTAGCTTATAAACATCCCCTTGAATTTCCACCTCATTCTGCTGCGGTCGCGGGAACCATACCAGAACGATATAGAAAATCATGGCCAAGGAGCAAATGGCCGGGGGAAAAATTTATGGTAACCCTTCACTACGACGAACTGCTCCTTGGCCATGATTTTTCTATATCGTTCTGGTATGGTTCTGCGACCGCAGCAGAATGAGGGGAAATTCAAGGTGAGTTTATAAGCTAATTGAGCCGAGTTCCATCTGGAAAACCCAACCCCCTTTTACCCTAGCATGCTTGGGTTTCCCCATCTACCACAAACAGCGACCACGTCTCGGTTGTGTCATTCATCATAACGACCACACGCCCCGGGGCACATCACTCTCCCCTCCTACTCGTCCTCCCTTGACCCCTCCCCCTACCTCCCCTGTCTTTTCCCGCAATTAAACCCCCTCCCCCTATCTCTCCTCCACAACCGATTCTATCTCCCTCACGTTCCTGACTTCTACGAGTCTTCTAGGTCTCACTCTATTCATCATGGAATGTTTCCCCTCAGCATGCTACAGATACCTCACGCACACATCACGCGGCCACATCTCACACATCATCCCGCTCATCAAAGCATCGAATGTGGGTTGACAATGATGGTTTGGCGCACTTAGTGGCGCGGGGGGTCTGTAGTAATTCCGCCTTTCCATGAGGTTCTGGTTAATGTAACGGCTTCGGTTGGTAAATATGGCACATGCTTGGTCCTCCCTGAGAATTTTCGGAGTAAAAGGGACAATGTGTTCTTCCCTCCTGTATACTTGCGGGAGGGGAGTGCGCAAAATCCATGTGATGAAATTAACACCTGCCCCTTTGTCTATTAATAGTGGTGTCAGATTAATAGATTGTGAGGTCACGGATCTCCTGATAGCTGAGTTTGAAACTGCCTGCGTCAGCTTTCTCTGGCGCTGTTTCTTCCAGTCCCATCATTCAGCTAAAACCCATTCTCTGCAGCATTAGCAAAAGCTATGCAGGGGCCATTCGCATTTAGCGAGGGTAAGGAGATACTAGGGAAGTTGTTAAATCAATACCCCGGGCATTTTACCGACCACGGACCGTCCGTTAGGCAGAACGCACATGGTAGAACACTCTATTACTCTAGAGCCTGGATCTAAGCCGTGTATATTCCGGCATACAAGATTCCGCACAGGGAGGCGTTCAGATTTTAGAGGAGGAAGTGGCGGTATGCTGCAGCAAGGGCTGATTCAACCTTCGACTAGCCCGTGGTCAGCGCCCATGCTTGCTGGTGCCCAAGCGTCAGCATGGTTTTTGTCCTGTTTGCGATTTTCGGCGCTCTCTGAACAAGGTGACCGTTCCCTCACCTTTTCCTATTCCTAACCTTCGTCAGCTTTGCAAGACATTGGTGGGAAAAAGTAAGGTCTTTCCTCCATTGACCTGGCGAAAGGTTTCCTTCAGGTCCCCCTGGCAGAGGACAGCCGCCCATACACTGCATTCTCGATGCATGTGGGTCACTTTGAGTTCCCGGTGTCACCCAGGGTCTCGGATTTCACCTCTGACGTTTAGTCGTCTTGTGGCTCTCGTCCTGCAGGGTTTAATTAATGATCAGGTGCTAGTCTATTTAGACGACATTTTGGTTTGTTCACCTTCGATCAGGGACCATGAAGCGCGGTTTGCGCAGTGTTTTTCAGCGACTTTCGGATGCGGGTTTAACAATTAAAACCGGCTAAGTGTAAATTCTTCCAGTCGCGTTAGATTCCTCGGTCATTCTGTTAGGCTGGGAGGTATTGCCCCTAACGAGGCCAAGGGAAAAGCTGTCAGTATGTTCCCCATTCCCTCTGATGTAAAAACAGGTAAAGTTGTTCCTGGGTTAGCAGGTTTTTATAGACCGTTCATTAAGGATTTTGGAGGATCGCTGCACCGTTGACCCCACCTCCTCAAGAAAGATGTCCCCTGGCGCTGGGGGGAGGAGCAGGTCAACGCATTTTCAACATTACAACATTGTCTATCGCACGCTCCGTTCTTGCATTTCCGAGGTTTGATCTCCCCTTCATTCTCCACACAGACGCGTCGAATGTTGGGCTAGGAGCCGTTTTAATGCAGGAGCACGAAGGGAATCTGCGTTTCCCATCGGGTTTGCTAGAGGGTTCTCACTAGTGCAGAGAAAAATTACTCGGTCACCCATAGGGAGATGTTTGGCGATTGTAGGGCTCTTAAGTACTTCAGAGATATTATACTGGGGTACAAGGTCATGGTTCACACAGACCACATGCCGCTCACGTCGCTTAATGGTAATGATCCGTATGGTCGTAGGGCACGTTACCAGGATATCCTGGGCGATTTCGATGTGACTTTTGTGTATATTCAGGGCCGCGCAAATGTCGCCGCTGACACGCGGGCACGTGCGCCAATCGAAAAACTCGCAATCTTTGAAGCGGGACGACGCTTTCTGATTCCCCCCTTCATTTAGCTTGCCTTCGTCAGCTGTTGTGAATAGTGCTTCACAGGTTCCTCCCTTGGAACCGCTGAATAAAGACGAGGTATATGCTGCCCGAAGGATTCAGTCCGAGTCCGTTCCTTGAACCGCGAACACCTTCCCTCCAACCCGTAGGAGCTGACGCCGCCTCCGCCACGTCTACCGCGACAAGATCCCTTTTTAAAAGCTAAAAAATTTTTCCTTGGGTTTTTCCCTCAAAAAAAGGGGAATTAAAAATATGATTTTATCCAATTTTAATAATTTATTATAATATTAAAATTAAATAATTATTTATTTTATTTTATATTTTAAATTTCAAGTATTTTAAAAAGGAATAATAAAAAAATTTAATTTTTTGAATTTTTTTATATTTGGATTGGGGATGTAAAAAGGGGATTTAAAATTCTTTTTTTTTAATTTTTTAAATTAAAGGAAAAAATTTTGGGAAATGATTATTTAGTTTTTCCCAAAATTCTAAAAAAGTTTAAAAACCCCCCAACACAAATTTTTAAAAAAAATTTAATTTTACATGGGGGAAAGCTTTTTTTTTAAATTGTATCCAAAGGGAACTTCTTACTGATTCCCCCAAAAACCCACAATTTTAAAATAAAATTTTTTTGTTATGGGAAACACAAATTTTTTTAAATTTATCATAAAATTTTAAAAATTCAATTTTATTATCATCTTTGGCCAATTTTGTTAATAAAATTGTTAATTAAAACTCCCCATTATTTTATCACATTTACAAATTATAATAAAAAATTTTTAAATGGTTTTAATGAAAAACCCTCCCCATTTTTTTATATATTTATAATAATAATGAAAAAATTTTTTAGAAAATAATATAAATAATTATTTTGTTTTTATATAAAATAAATTATTTTTTTAAAATATATAAAATATATTATATATAATAAAATTTATAATTTTAAATTTAATAATTTTATATATTTTACTTTTATTATAATATATATATTTTTAAAATAGAAAAAATTATTTTTTACATATATATATAATTATAATAATAAATAAAATTTAATATATATACTTAAAATTTTAAAAAGCTTTTTTTATATATGTTAAATATAATATAAAATAGAACGAGGAAAAATAATAAATTAAAATTTTTTAATAATATAAATTTAAACAAATAAAATATAAATCTGATAAATAATATAAAATATATAATATATATAAAAAATTATGGAAAACAAAATTTTAAAATTAAAATTAACTAATAATATAAAATATAAAATTAAATAGGGGAAACAAAAAATTTTTTTATTTTATATATATAAATAATAAATATATCTAAAAATTTTTAGTAGAGAAAAAAATATATAAAAAATTTTTTTTATATATATATAATATTTAATATCTTAAAATAAAATAAAATATATATATATTGAAAAACATAAAAATATATATAATATGTTAAATATATATAATATATAAAAATATTATAACAAAACAAATTTTAAAAATATATATAATATATTATATATATATATATTTTTAATATTTTATATATATATATTTTGAATACATTTTTTAACTTATAATAATATCAAATAATATTATAGTTATATATATAAAATGGAAAACTTATTTATTAAAATATAAAATAAAAGGGGGAATTAATTATATATATTTTATATTTTATAAAAATATTTATATATATTAATATAAAAATATAAAATTATATATTTTATTTTTAATACCCTAATTAAAACTTTTTAAAAATTATATAAAATATTTTTATATATAATATATATATTATTATATATAAAATATAATAATTGAAGATAGATAGAGGGTTTGGGTTTTAAGATATAGACGTGTGGGGTTTTCCGGGTCTTCTTTTATTTCATTTTCTTAGGGTTTATGCATAAATTTTCCTTTTTTTAATTTAAAAAGGGAAAGGATCCCCGGAAGAATTTAAAACCCCCCCCTTTTCAAAAAAGGGCCCGAATTTTTAAAAAACCAGTTGCCTTCCCAAATGGGGGAAAGAAAAGCTTTCTCAAGCCAGGGACCGGTTTAATTTAGCATGTTTTGACTGCCCCTGTTAAAATAACCCAAAATATATGACCCTTCCCCGGGAACAAAAAAATTCCCATGAAGAATTTAAAAAAAGGTCATTGAATAAAAAATTTTTTTAATTTTCTTGAAAAAAATAACTTTAAAAAAATTTTTCCCAAGCATAAACAGAAAAAGGCAATGCATAAAAATTTTTGGGAACAATTGCATTTAAAAAATTATGTGTTTTTCCCTCCTTTTATATACTGTAAAAGGGCTAAATTTTTTAGTTAATTTTTTTTTTAAACAACAGCAGCATATCCCCAAAGTATGGCTTTCCTTCGTATGTAAATTATATGTATGTAATTTTTATATGCAAAATTCAAGCAGTATGGTTACTTTCATTAGGGAATTTATTTATGGCAAAATGTGAAGATTATTTTTGAGAAAGCCTTGTTGCAAATTTTCCCCGCTTTTAAGGGCTTCCCCTTTTTAATGTATTTCTTAGGATGACAAATTTTACTTTATGTGAAAAGTTTTTTTGGCAAAAATATCACAGCTGAAATGGCTTCTCTTTTATTTGTTTTCCTGTTATTTTTTTTCTAAAAACTTTTTTTGGATGTGAAAGCCCCATTACAAAACACAACTGAATGGAAACTCCTTTATTTGTACTCTCGTAGGGCCTATAGATAACGCATGCCATAAAACACCCTAAACCAAGTTACACATCTCCATTGCATTTGATTCATGACTTGTCATCAAGATTATGAAAGAAAAGATGTTTCACTTTTCGTAGTCCATTTCATCCCGTCCCTTTATCTCCATAAAAAATTCCTCTTTTTAATTTCCCAAACAAAATTTTCCTCGGAAATATTTTCGTTAAACTCTTCTTTGATACTAAAATCCTTGTCATATATATTCCCCGTCCGGGGGGGGCCCAAAAACATTTCCCGTCGGGCTTTAAAAACGCAAACGTCATCCTAAAGGGAAAGGAAAGTATTCCCCTGTCATTTCACTATTTTATTTTTGGTTAAAAAAACACATAAACGATTTTTTAAAAATAAATTATAAATTTAAAAAAAAAAATTTATTTAAATTTATATTGCCACACAAATACTACAGAACAAAAGTAAAAAATTTTATATATAATATATATATTTAATATAAATATAAAATATAATATATAATTTATATAATAAATAATATTTTATATATATATATATATATATATATAATATATAATATGTATATATATAGTATATTATATAAATTATATATATTATATATATATTTTTAATTTTAAATTAAATATAAAATTTTATTTTTAAAAATTTATATTATATATATATATATAATAATATATATAATATTATTTAAAATATACAATATATATACATAATTGTAAAAAGAGGGAAAAATGCAATGCCGCATTAATATGATAAATAAACACCCTCCCTTACCAGGGACTCAAAACCGGTCACCCCCGGGTATGAAACCGGAGGCCAGGCTAAACCAACCATGCCCACGACCCAAAAAAAAGGAGTGTGCATGTGGTCTTACTAGCCCCTTTAGACATTCCCTATCTAATACTTGAGTAATGACAGCGATGTTTTTGCTCATCCCCGTGGGAACCGGTGGGGAAAATTGATTTAGAAATTCAAATCCAAACCAGATGACTGAGGGTATATATAGAAAGAGGAAAAAATAATCCCGTATTGATATCGATAAAAAAACGCTCCCGCCAGGACTCGCCCCTAGGGGTCACCCCCGGGTATAAAACCCGGCGGCCGTGCAAAAAACCACGGGTTGTGGTCGGGGGGCATGGTTTTTTAGCAGGCCCCCGGGTTTCATAACCGGAGTGAAATCTCTGCAATCTCTGCAAAAGTGATTCTTTTTGTGGAATCGTCGTTAACTTTCTCTTAAGGGAACCCAAACTTGACTGAAAATGAGGACGAAACAGGGAAAGGGAAACAGGTCTTGGGGGATATTTGGGATGGGGAATCCTTGTAGAAGCTGGTGCACCTATCCAATTTCCCCATATGAATAAAATGAACGGGAAATGAATAATATTAATAGGTAGATGATAATTTGTGATATACACAATATTAAATGTTGTACATATGTATTTGTTTTAAGTAGTATTAGTATGTATGTATATATAATATATATTAAAAAATATTAAAATTTAAATAAATATATATATATTATTATGATATATATATATATATATATATATATATAAAAATGATCTAAAATATATATATAATTATAATATATATATATATATATATAATAAAATATATGCATTTCATAACATACACAGATACACATATCATACCGTTTTTTTATTTAAAAATTGGACTTATTTATATATATATATTATATATAATATATATATTAATAAAAATTTTTATATATATATATATATTAGTATTATATTTATAATATCCTCTCTCTCTCTCCTCTCCCCTTCTTATATATATATATAATTATATATATATATATATATTAATATATACACATACACACTTTGTGTGAATATTATGTGTGTGGGTGTGCTCATTAATCAACAGTCTGATTTAATGAGAAAAATGCAATTAATTCCATTTTATATTGAAGAAATTAAAAAAAAGTGAACGGGTTTTCCCTATTGATTTTGGATATTACCCCCCAACATTTTGGGGGGAAGCGTTTTTTTCCCAATTGGTTGAGTTGGCAAAAAAGCGCTATGTCCACTCCTGTTACGTGAGGGGAAAACATAGTAATTATAATAAGAAAATTTTTTCAAATATACAAACTATTATAAACAGGCTTTTTAAAAAGCTTTGAAATCGATAAAGTTAATGGGAAAACGTTTAAAAATGCTTAAAATTTTTTAGGATTTGATTTCAAATGATAGGAAAAAGCTTATACCATAATATGATTTTTTAAACTTTATTTCCACTTTAATATATATATAATTTAATATATATATATATAAATTTTAAATTATATTTTTTTTTTTTTTTTTTTTTTTTTTTTTTTTTTTTTAAAAAATAACATTATTATACTAATCATTATTGTTAGTGTCAAAATGGCTAAAAATATATCATTATTATTTAAATCATCTTTTATAAAACATAGATAAAAATATTTTACTCCGGGTAGGGTTCCGAGACTAACAAATAAAAATTTTTGTTACTTGGTCATTATGAGAAGGTTAAATCCCTAAAAAACCAGCATACCGACATGGCTGGTCGGTATAATACCTGGACTAGGCATTACCACCCGGAAATTTTTAAACTTTTTTTCAGATAGAATTAATCTCGTATTGTCTGGGCTCTGCGGTAAACGGACAATACATTTTTAAAAAAGTGATTATAGCAAATAAATGAAAAATGGTGTTTCAGAGTTCATTTTACTGAACATGTACCATGAAAAAGGAGTGAAACAACCTCGAGCAAAATTTTATATATATATATTAAAATATAATAATATAATTTTTTAATATACTATGTGTGTGTGTTTTTGTGTGTGTGTGTCTGTGTGTGTGTGTGTGTATGTGGTGCGATATATATTCAAAAGCATGCAACGCTGTGTACACGCACACACAAAACACACAACACACCACAAAACAAAACACACACTACACACACACCACACAACCACCACACATATATATAATATAATATATAATATATATATATATATATATATATATATTTAATATATCGTATTATATACATAATAATTAACCTATAATAAAATATTTTATATAATATATAATTATATAAAATAATAATATTATATATTTTATTAAATATAATAATAAATATATATATATAAAATAATATACGTATATATATATACAAATATATAATATACATTATAATATATATTATATTAATATATATATTTATGTATATAATTTTGTTTGTGTGTGTGTGTGTGTGTTTGTGTTTGGGGCATGTGCATGCTTTTACATAATTTCGCGCCGGACCACACACACACACACACACCCATATATATCTTATATTAATAATATATTATATATATTTTAATATATAATATTTTAATATATCTATATTTATAATTATATAATTTTTATTAAATATATATAATATTATATAAAATATTATAAAAAAAAATATATATATGTTTTTGGTGTTTTTGTGGTGTGGGTTTGGGGGGGGGTTTTGGGGCGATGTGTGGTGTTGTTTAAATTGTATATAAAAAAGTTTGTTGGTTTTTTTGGGGAATTTTATTTTCCAAAATTTTACTTTTTTTGGGTTTTTATCGCCAATTTTACCAAAACACCACCAGGTGGTGTTACATAAAATTTTTTTTAAAAATTTTTATAATATTTATTTTTAATTTATTTTTTTTTTAAATTTTAAAAATAAAATTATTTATTTTTTTGTTTTTGTTATTTTTCGTTTTTTTTTTTTTGGGGGTTTGGGGTTTGTTTATTTCTTTAATTTTAAAAATTAATATTATTTTAAAATAATTTTAAACTTTTTTATATATACATATTTTATATATTTTTATATTATAAAATATATAGATATTTTTTAGTATATTTTTAATATATATTTTATATATATATATATATAAATTATAAAATGTTTATATATATTTTAAATATATATTATACAAATAAATTTAAAATTTATATATATAAAATTATTTTAATAAAATTATATATGATTATTTTCCCCCTTTAAACAAAAAAAAACAAAATTATATAGTATTTTTATATTAATTAATATTTAAAATTATATTTTTATATATGGAAATTTTAATTTTATTAAATTTTTAGATTATTATTTTATTTATAATTTAATTTTTAAAAATTTTTATTAAAGGAAAAAATATTAATATTAAGATTATTTTAATAATTTTATTATTTTTAGTTTTTTGTTATTTTTTTTTTTCTTTAAGAAATTTTAAAATTTTTTTTTTTATAAATTTATTATGGGGTTATGAACCCCCCAAAGAAGTTGGTAATTTTCCCCCAAAAAAACCAACTTTTTTATTTATTTTTTTTGTTTAATTTCCCCTCAGTTTTTCCGTTTGTAACAGGAAAATTTTTTGGGGTTTTCCTTATTTAAAAATTTTAAAAAAACTTTGAAAAAAAAAAAAAATTAAAAACCCCAAAATTCATTTTTAAATATTTTTCTTGGTTTCATAAATTTTCCTAAAAATAAAAAAATATGTTATTTAATAAATAATTAAATTAAAGATTAATAAAATTTTTTCCCCCTATATATCCTACAACTAAAATTTTATTTTTTAAATTTCTATTTTAATAGGAATAAAAATTTTAAATAATATATATATACAAATTTTAAAAAATATATATAATAATATTAATATTAATATTAGTATATGTATATATAATTTAGTATTTTAATATATATAAAATATTAATATTATAACAAAAATATTTTATAGTTTTTTAATATATATATATATATTTATATATAAAAGTTTATATATAATAATGTGTAATAATATATATATATAAAAATGTTATTATAAAAAAAAAATTAGAAAAAAATAAATAAAATAAAATTAAAATAATATAAAAACAAAATACAAATACAAAAAAACCCAATATATAGAATAAAATAATAATAATAATAAAAAATAAAAAAATATAAAAAAAAAACATTATATAATAAAATATATTTATTTTAAATTATATATATTATATATTTTATATATATACATATATAATTATTAACATATTACTTTTTTCTCCATTTACAATGGGTGTAAAAAAAAAAAATTGACTAAAAATTTAAAAAATAAATGTGTGACCCTTGGGGGGGGGACGGTAAAAAATTTGTTACGTCGAAATAAACAGTGGAAATTTTTATTGAAAAATTTACAAACTGGGCTTTCCCCTTTGTTTTGTATCTACAATTATAAAGATACCCCTTTTATTCCAAAAATTTTAAAGGGGGCCAACTTAAGGGAGAGAGAGAGAGAGAAGAGAAAGAAACAAAGGGGGGCGGGTTTACTTTAAAATATACTAAAAAGGTTGCATTTTTCAAAAGAAAAAACGGAAATTATCTTTTTGTCATTAGTGCCTAAAAAAAAAAATCGGGGGGGGGAGCCCTATGATTTCCCTAAAATGGCAAACTTTAACACAAAATAAATGGAAAAAAAACGGTTTCCCAAACAATAAAATGAACCGCCCAAAGATAAAATTCTAGAAGGGTTCAAAACACCTTTGTTTTATTGACGCCACCCCTTTTGGTTTAACACAGTGGTATGGATACACAAGGTTGGTTACAAAAACATGTGCCCAGATTTAAATTAATTTAAAACTGTTTAAAATTAAAACTACACCAATAGCAGGTTAGAAAAAAAAAAAAAAAAAATTTGGGAAACATGGAAAAATAATTTAAAATTTTTTAAAATTTTAAAACCCCAAAGTAAGGGGGGTTTTAAAAGAATAATTTTTATCATTTTTTTACACAAATGGCCCCTACAATTTGTTTAAAATCCCCAAGGAGTCGTTTTTTAGCCCTTACCCAAACTCATTTTTGCCCTTTTTCCCTTTTTCCCTTTTTTTAAAAACCCTTCATTTCTATTATCAATTGTTTTGATGTTTATTAATTTTTTTAGAAAAATTTAATATTCATAACAAAAAATAAAAATAAAACATGACAATATTAATAGAAACAAATAAAAATAAATAATAATAAAATAATAAAAAATAATAAAATAAAAAATTTTAATAAAAAAAAAAATAAAAAAAAAAAAAAATTTAAATTAGAAAAACCCCTTTTTTCCCAGAAATTAAAGGAAATGGGGAAATCAAAATCGGTCACTAGGGGAACTGCTGGCTGAGCACCGTAGAGGCTTTTGAAATTTAAAAAACTCTCAAAAAAAAGAAAGGGGGGAACAGTCCCTACCCCCCGCTGAAAACTGCTTTTAATCTAACCACGGGTATTTTTTTACAGGGATTTTAGATTTTTTTCCCAAATTATTCTAAAAATCCAATGCCCTTTTTGGGTGTTCTCATTTTTTTATTAAAATTTCCCCCTCTTAAAGTATATGAAGTTTCCCTTTCACCCTTTAAAATCGTGTGTGAAATTGCCCTTTTTCTTTATAAGTATTTTTTGCGTGTGTGTGTTGTGTTTTTGGTGTGTGTGTGTTTTGGGGTGTGTGGGGCCCCCCTGGGTGTGTGTGAATGATGAATGTGAACTTTTTTTAAATGAGCACAAGGATTAAAATTTTAGAATGCCCCAAAAATTTTCGCTATATACCTCACTCACTTGGTTTTTAAGCATGGTTACCATTTTTTTTATATATCCCTAAATTTAAATTGGGCTTAGGTTATGTAAGATAGAAAATACTTTTTTTTTTTTTCTCTTTGTTTAAAAGGTAAAATTGTTAAATTCCCTGCAATTGTTACATTAAGGTTGCAAAATTTTTATTTTAACAAAAACCCAAATATGTATTTTTTTTGGGTTACTGGAAAGATTTTTTTAAGTTCTAAAATTAAATGAAATATAGGGGAATAAGAACTATTTTTCTTTTAAATATATATAATTTTAAATATATATAAAATTTTATATATTTTTAAATTTAAAAATTTTTAAATTTTTATTAAAATTTTTAATATACATATATAAAACATAACATATTTTTTATTTTAATATATAAAATTTTATATATATTATATATAGTATTATAAAATTATATATATTTATTATTATATTTTAAAATGTAATTTTACATAACACACCCACACACACACCCCACACAATTTTTTATAATATATTATATAAAAATAATATAAATTTTATATATATTATATTTTATATATAAAAGTATATATATATAATATATATATATTTTATATTAAAAATATGTATATATATTTTATATGTATATTTTAAACACTTTTAAAATTTTTAAAGCCCATTAAAAGGGTAAGTTTCTTAAAATTTACAATGAATAATATTAAAAGGGATGGTTTACCCCCAAAATTATTTTTAATTTTTAATATATAAGGCAAAAATTTTAAATACCTTTTGTTTGGGTTTGTCAGAAATTTTTCCCCCTTAAAGAGATGTTTAGTTTTTAAAGATAACTTTCAAATTGTTATTTTAAAAAATTCCTGAAGTAGAAGAATTGATTATTTGTTAGAAATGAGTTTTTTTTCTTTGGTGCTGTGGACAAGAAGTAAAGCAGATATCATCTTCAAGAGTCCTCTGAATTCATGAAAGTAAAATAAGAAGAAATGTGAGAAAAATAATCTGTAAAGACAAAAGACCAAAGAAGGAAGAAGAAAGTGAAAAGAGGGACAGGTTGGGCTACACTCACTTGGAGAGAGTTGACGTATATAGATGTTTATAATTGTGAAGGTGTAATGATGAATATTTCAATATATCAGGAAATGTCTTAAGCCCATTAATTGTTTGATATTACCCTTGTCTCTGTTACCTCTAAGTCTAAAGTTAGATCATAAGAAACCTAGTGATTATTATTATTATAATTTTATAGTGTGGGTTCCAAATATATATATATATATATATATATTATATTTAATAATAAAATATAATATATATATATATATTTTGGAGAATACACACTTGGCGATAAAACATAGTGCTCCTTCTTGACAAAGTCCGAGTGGTTCCCAGAATTAAGAGGAATAGTGCCTTTGCTAAAGAGAAAAGTGTGGTCGCTATAATGTGAGTGTATTTATGTGTATCATCATATTACATCCTATTTACTGATCACACAATTCCTGCCTAGTTTTCATTGGAAACCTGGGCTCATAATCTCAACCTCCTTCATAATAAGGTAATCTTGCTGAACATCGAATGCAGTTGTGCGGCGGACGTGGACGTAACGAGCCAAGACAGGAGGGTCGAGGGAGAATTGCACGCTGCAACTGCAAAAGGGATAGGTCGAATAAAATGTCGAGCTGAAGCGTTAGTTGGTGCGCACGAGTAGAAAGTGTGAAGCAGAGAAAGAAAGAGGGTGCGGGAGATGGAGAGAGAGAGAGAGAGATAGACAGAGAAAGAGACCAAGACCGAGAGAGAGAGAGAGAAAAAAAGAGAGATAGACAGCCAGCTAGCTAGACAGACAGAGAGAGCAGCATACGAAATGGAAGTGAAAGAGAAACAGCAATAAACAACGATAAAGGAAATCCTACTAACCAGCTGCTGTTAGGAAAGGGTCCTATATAAGTCCCAATCACAGCATAGGACAAGGCATCTCCCCCCACAGCAGC